>NC_034601.1:51922365-51929557 GCF_900095145.1 Mus pahari | reverse complement strand
GTTGGGTGCTGGATCAGCCTGCGGACAGCCGCCAGGCGAACACCCCTCCTGGGCAGGAGAGGCGCAGGACGATCGGGTCCAGCTGCTCAACTGTGTGACATCTTTGTGAAAATGTCTAGAATGTCTTTATAGTGTGCCCTTAGTGAGTGTCTGACTTTGGCCTTGAACATAACTAATCCAGCAGAAGTAATCTTTTGTAGTGTTTTTAGTTCAGTTGCAAAAGGCATTCCTCTAATTGTGCTGAGTGTGATATAGAATTTTTATGGGGCTAATTTCAGAATATTTAAAAAACAATAAGGATTTACTTTTATGAGTGTTTTCATGCCTGTATGTAAGTACACAGTTTGTGTGTGCCTGGTGCCTGTGGAGACTAGGAGGTGGCACTGGATCTCTTGGAACTGGAGTTGGGGATAGTTGTGAGCCAGCGTGTGGATGCTGGGAACTGACCTTCAGGTCTCTGGAAGAACACCAAAAGCTTTTAACCACTGAGCCATCTTTCCAGCCCAGAATGAAATTTCAGTGGTTCTTCACACTTAATTCAAATGTGATTCTTTATGCTTATCAGTCATGTAGTATACACATCCACGTATTTTAGGGCTGTGTAGCCTGTAGGCATATAACTTTCTCAAGAACTCTGGGCCTTTAGTTGTCAATGCAAAGTGGCTTTGCGTAGTTATTCTCCATGGTCTTCTTTCTAACTGCAGTAATTCTTGTGGTTCTGTATTCTCATTTCTTTCAGTTGTGTGCAGGTCAGACTGAATGGACTGATGCTATAATTAGTATTTGAATACAGATGACTGTCTCGTGAGAAGGAATGTCATTATTGTAAAATATTAATCTTAGGTTTCCAGAGTGCAGGAATGTCTGACACCTGCCCAATTCTGAAGCCTCAGACCTCGATGAAATGGCTTGCACTCCACTCATCCTGTATGTTGTCGTCTTGCTACCCACAGAATGAACAAGGGTCCTGTCTTAGGCCATGAAGAGGAAGTTGGGAAGAGGACCACCTTCAGGCTTTTTTATCCAGAGTCTGTCTTTTCAGACTCCAGTCACTATGATCCCAATACCACAGCAGTTCTCATTGTGTTTAAGCCACAGGATTTAAGGTGGCTGGTGGAAATACTGCTAGGTAAAAAAATAGTAAGTTGGCAAAACTATTTAGGTTCAGATTATGTTCAGTATATTTTTTTCCCCCTCTAAAGTAAAATATATCCCCAACATTCCATTTTCTATGTCCTTTATTTCAGAATACTGAAGGGTTTTGGAAGACACCAGCCTTAAAACTGATCTATAAACAATACCAAATCAGAATATTAGATCCATATATCATCAGAGAAGCAGCTTTTCAAATGCTCCATCTTCCTAGAGTATTTCCCAAAGATCAGGTATGTATATATCATCCCATTGTTTCAAACTAAGCATACAGCCAAGGGCATAGAGGGAGATGAGAGCTCTCAGCGATTGCTAAGAACCATGGCTCAGATGGTATTTTCTTAGGACTATAAATGTGTTCATGAAATTGGACAACAAATGGATATGCTCTCATGCCTTACAGGTTGCCAAAAATGTCTTTAAGGGATGAGGGTATGTTTTGGGGTTCTTCTGTACTCTTTTTTTCTGAATGGCCAATAGTTCATTTCTTACAAACTTATCCTCAGTGTTGTATATCAAGGCCCGCGTGACTAGCGGGCTGTGCAGCAGCTCTGTGCACAGAAGAGCTTCAGGACAAGGATGTAGCTTCTAAGAGTGAAAAGAATCATCTTAAGCACTGTGTCCATCCCACATGAAATACCCGAGGCACACACACATATCAGGAAGCAATCCCCCCCCTCCCCATTTTTTCCCGACAGGGTTTCTCTGTGAAACCTGGCTGTCCTAGAACTTACTTTGTAGACCAGGCTAGCCCCGAACTCAGAGATCTGCCTGGCTTTGCCTCCCAACGCGATAAGAGACTCTTTTAGCTCAGTTCTAGAAGTTCCTGTCATATGCTGGGGGTGACACACCGTTGTGGGAATGTGTTAGAATGCTACAATCTCAAAGGCTGGAGAAGGGAGGAAAATGAAGTGTTGATCACAAGGGCACAAATTAGTGAATAGACTCTCCTGACCTAAAGACTTTCCAAGTTATTAACCATAGTGTATGTCCTCGTCAGAGGAATGTGTTCTGTTTGGGGCTTGAGTCTTACCACATGATGATGGCTGAAAATGTCTCCGTTAATGTTTAGAAATCCATTTTCATCAGACCAGGGCAGCCAACTCTGTTTGGAAAGAATGTACCATTTTTTCTGTTTTTTGAAGTTTTTGATTTCTTCTTAGAAACCCAAACACCCTACAACAGGAATTATTGCCATCACAATGGCATTTCACATATGCAGTGAAGTGCACCTCGCTGGTTTTAAGTACGACTTTTACAGACCCAACAGTCCCTTACACTACTACGGGAATGCCACCATGTCTGTGATGAAGAAGGTAATTTTCCCTTTTTACTGCTTTAAAATAAACAAAAACAAACAAACAAAAGCCCTTATTTAAGAAATGTATTGTGTTCATGTTTATAGGCGCATACATGTGTGGGTGTCTTTGGAGGTCAGCGCTAAGTGTTAATTTGCTCAGTTTCTTTTAGTCTCACAACGGTACAGAATTTATTAAGCAGCGTAGGCGGTCTGGCCAGCGAATCGGAGATCAGTCTGTTGCCATCTAACCAGTGCTGGGATCACAAGTGTGGTCAAAATCCCCACACTTAGCATTTTACACACACACTAGAAGTGGAACAAGTACTTCCCCGGAGTTCCATCTCCCACTGCCTGTGTTTCCTTTTTCACACTCTTGAGTTCCCAAAGGCTGAAAACAGGATTCTGGCCTAGTAGTTATTTTCCTGTGGTCGCAGTCGCCAAATTGTGGGTCTCAGATTCTTTGGCTAGCCTCGTGGTGTCTGCTGTGTCATCAAATCCCAAGAGGGACTGAGTCTTATTTTAGATTTCTTTTCAACTGGTGTGTCAGAGACACATGAACCCACTAAATCATCACTATGGTCATAGTAATTATGCTCCCACTTCAGTTAAGGAGACAAGGTGGTCTAGAAACATGAAACCCCTATAGAAGACTTCACATAGACAACATGGCAGACCTCTTTATCAGGTCATGATTCTCTTGATCAGACAGATATTGGTCTCGATCCTGAGGGTCAAGTTTTGAATGAGAAGGAATTTCCTATTTTTGGAATTCTTAGATTATTTATACATCATAAACATTACGTTTAAAAAACATGAAATAGGGAGTAATTGGCTATAACAGTATCAGGCAATGGCTCATGAAATCTGTCCTGTTAGATAATGCCAGAATATCTCAGAGCTGGGGAAGTAACATCCATGTTGAACTTTACTGCTGTCTCTTGTTCCTCTAACATGAGACCAAATTTTTAAGCTTAAAATCAATTTTGAGCCTTTCCCCTCAGCCCTTGTTTCCTATAGCACTTACAGAACATTGAAACAAGAGCAGAATACTGGAAGCAACTTCCTGGGGATTTCAATAGGACAGACTTTTTTTTTTTTTTTAAATTGTGGGGCTGGTGATTGGACTAGTATACCATACGAGGCAAGTAGTCAGCCACTAAGCTACACACCTAGCAGAATTACTAGTGTTTACAGGATTAAGAACTGAACTCAGGTACACACGAAGGCTAAGCAAATAGTCTACCACTGAGCTGATATCTTAGATCTTTTGAAATATATCTTGTAGGATCTTCCCTTGTAATCCAGGCTGGCCTCTTTTTATGATCCTCCTGAGTCACCTTGTCACACAATCAGAACGTTAACCACTGAAAAACCATGTCAGGCTCAGAATTGTTGTTTTAAAGGTGGAGGCAGGAGGATCAGGAGTTTCAGGTCATCCTCCGCTACCTAGAAGTGTGAGTAGACCTGGGCTAAAAGAAATCCTGTTATAAACCTACCAACGCTGCAATCATTAGGTTTTATGATATCTTAGCTCCAGGCCAACTTTGAAAAATGGGTCCCAGATGCTACCCTTTCATCACACGTTCTGACTTTAGGTTTTGGTCTCTGTACAATTCAGGTGGAAAGTGAGATTTGGGGTCACTCTCAAGCAAAAACTGGGCAAGCAGGGAACAAAGGTCCATGCAACGTGATACTAACCTCTGAGCTTATTATGGGACCTTTTGCCATGCAGAGTATTGGAGTACCTCACTTTGATGATGTCCGGAGAGTAGGATTGATGACCAGCCTATCTCATTTTCTTTTTCAGAGTGTGTATCACAACGTGACCGCAGAACAGCTCTTTTTAAATGACATTATAAAGAAAAAAATGGTCATCAACTTGACTCAAAATTGACCCCACGGATCCGAAAGATGATGCTAAACAGTATTAGTTTTATTTTTGTACTGCAAATTTTAGTTTATTTTTAAATATATTGGATGAACTTATCAAATTATGTGTATTAAGTCTGTTGCTGCCTGGTGACTTGTAACCACCAGCTAAATTTTTGTGAATATATATTTATGAAAAACAAGAAGATTTTTAGTTAAGATATCAGGGAAAGATGTAAAGTTTTGATTATGTTGTTTTTAAACATGATCTTTTTAGTGTTCTGAGGTGTTTTAAAATACCTTTTCATAGTTCAAATGAACTCATCTTAAAGAGTTCTAGGCGATTTAGTTGACTTTGCTTGTTCTGATAGTCACGTATCACTTTGAGATGCTTATTAAGATTGGTTACTCCTGGGCATGTGACAGGGAGCCAAGTGCAGAACACGAGAATTGTCTGGAAGTCCTGGAAGACCGTGGTGTCCACTGTGGTTTAAGTTCTCTCTACAGTGAATTAAACCAGCAGTAATGTAATAATCTGATGGTAGGGAGAGCAATGAATTAAACCAGCAATAATGTAATAATCAGATGGCAGGGAGAGAAGATAGCCTTCTCCGTGCTCTTCTGACCAGCATCCTGAGACTTTGATTTGGATGGGGTGGGGGAGCAGCTTCTTACTATGGAGCCTAGGGTAGGCTCAAACTTGGTTCTCTTGCCTCAGCTTCCCAAGTTCTGGGATTACAGCTGTGTGCCACTGCTGCACCCTCCAGCATCATTTTTTAAAATTAAAAAGTTTTTGTTTTTGTTTTGGGTTTTTTTTTTTTTTTTTTTTTTTTTTTTTGACAGGGTCTATGTAGTGCTGGATGGCCTAGAACTGCAATGTAGTCCAGACTGGACTTGAGCTCAGAGGTGAGCCTACCTGTGGGAAGAAGGGTGTGACACTGTCAGTGTAACTGTTCAAATGTTTATATGAAGAAAATCTGAAGAGTAAAACAATGCAAGTAAAACCTTAAGATTTGAGCTTTTTTCTTTTTTGTTTATTTGTATAGGGAAAAAAATGTCCTATTTCACATGACTAAATTTCACCTTCAGTGAAACATTCAGTGGTCATTTCAGGTACATGAGAGAAAAATCTGAAGAAACACAAACAAATGGTAGCCAGCAAGGCAAGCCCCACCTTTCAACTGTTAGAAGACACAACCAAAGGGGGTAGACTGGGAGAAGATCGAACAGGAAGTGTTATTATTGGGAATGCTGGTGTTACTGGCAATCAATTTACCTCCTTCCTAGAGAGTGTGTGTGTGTGTATAAAATAAAAAGAGCGAAATGTCAGAAAAAGAATAAATGAAATATGGATAAAGTGTAAATAGGAGGGATCTACTAGTGAGAGTAGCCCATGCTGGCAGTGTCCAGAACCTGAGGGGGATGCTGGCACTAGCTGGCTCTACATGCTGATGGGGTGTATCCCTTTTACTCCATAGCCACACAGAGCTGGGCTGCCCAGATTCACTTCCACAATAAGGCAGGCTTGAGGTCGTGGAGCTGGCAGCAGGGATGGTGGCAAGGGGACCAATGATGCTATACCCACTATAATATTGGTCATAAAATGTGACTGTTGTTAACATTGAGAAATTTGGCATTTTCTGGACTATGATATCAAGGTTGTTTTATTTAATCCAAATAATCTGAGCAAGACACACACGTATAATTTATTAAAAACACATTAGAATCTCACTATTTTCAACAGCCTAAATTCTAGCAACATATACAAATATCAAGTGACTACAGTACATGCCGAGGTAAGAAAAATACATTCTGGGAGAATATCACGGACACTCAGCCACTTCACTTCTTCTGTACTTGAACACGTTGTATTTTCACCATTCCCAGTGCCAGACACGGGAAACGAGAGAAACTACACACAAATTGGTCTAATCGAGATTGGCGCCCCAGTTTACCTAGATACCCACAACCGTCCAACTCCCTACAGTTTTGCAGTTCGAGGACTTTCAAGTTCAACCCAAAAGGTAGAATTAACAACTCCTTTCCATACAGCAGAACCCTGTTAGTTCTGCTCTGTGGAGGATTTGGAACCTCCCAATGGTCCCCCCCCCCGCTGTCCCCCGCCATCTCTGGGTTCTTTCTAGTGGTCTTGTCTATCTTGCTTCCCTACTCCCTTTACTGCTCACTGGGTGACAACGTGGAGCCGAGGCACGGAAATGGCTACAACCACTTTTAATGCTTCATCCCGGGGGCGGGTGGAGGAGGAGCACACACAGGACACGTGATAACTGTAACTGCTGGATAAATTCTGTGTGTGAACAGCAAATCAACCCACTGTTCAATGGAAAGTGCAAATAGTGAAACATGAATTAAATAACGGGACTAGTCTTGTTACTCTCAACAGGAACTACTGCTATCTATAAACAGCATTTAATACAATGAAACCAGAATTCACAATATCTGTACTGGTTCCAAGGATCAAGTGACAGCCAAGAGAGTGTAATTTTTCTGAAACCTCCAAAGGCTATACTTGCCACACTGCTGTCTCTAAACAACTGTATTATCAGGAAAAAGAGAAACTCAATAAGCCACGGTGACTTAAGTATTGAATATCTCAAGCAAAGAATTAAAGCAAAACAAAATAACCAAGGGGTTTGGTCAACAATGGTTACTTTCACATTTTACTTGATTGTCTTCCAAAGATTAACCAGACATGTAAGTGACTCAGAACTTAAGATAATCTATAATACAAAAAAAAAAAAAAAAAAAAAAAAAAAAAAAAAAAAAAAAAAAAAAAACAAAAAAACTAAAAGGAGAAGTAAAAAACCAGAAAAAAAAAACCCATTTGAATCAGGCTCAGCTCTTTATCTG
>NC_034601.1:51917790-51922354 GCF_900095145.1 Mus pahari | reverse complement strand
CAAAGAATTAAAGCAAAACAAAATAACCAAGGGGTTTGGTCAACAATGGTTACTTTCACATTTTACTTGATTGTCTTCCAAAGATTAACCAGACAGGACAGCCAGGGCTATACAGAGAAACCCTGTCTTGAAAAACCAAAAAAAAAAAAAAAAAAAAAAAAAAAAAAAAAAAACAAAAACAAAAAAACTAAAAGGAGAAGTACAAAACCAGAAAAAAAAAACCCATTTGAATCAGGCTCAGCTCTTTATCTGCAAAAGAAAACCATATAACAATAACTAGGTACTTTATGAAAACCATTGGTAGAGTGTAAGGAGAGTAGTGGCCATTAGGAGTCAAGTCTCACCATGCGCATCGATCGCATCAACAACCATGGCCTCACTTCATTCTCAAACAGTACTGGGACATACAGTTAGACAAAATAATAGGCTTCTTTGGGAAAACAACTTCATCTTCAAAACGTCTCTTAAAGCTTCCAATGGCTATGTGACTCAAAGAAAAGGCTACTCTCTGCCCACTACGCATGAACAAAAATGAAACAGCTAAAGGTTTGCTTTGTTCCCACCTGAAAGGGGACAACTGCATCTTGTGCTCTACACATTCTTAAACGTTTTAGCACATCATCTGTGCTTTTTTTTTTTTTTTTTTGCTTCATAACAACTTTGAAACAAAATGTGCACTGATTTTTTTCAACAAGGAGAGAGATTGTGTCTCAGACTCGGCAAGACGAAAGGCAGTTTACAATGAAAGCGAGACAAACCGTCTGAGGAGGTGACATGGAGCCTGCCAACACTGTTGAGCAATGTTTCAAAACGCTGATGTACTTGCAGAAGGAAGCACAGTCAGTACTGTTCATAGCTATCCAAATCTAGAGAAGTGTGGCAGTTCTATAACCAGGATGGTACAAGCTGAGAAACAGCTGGGGACCTCATGGCCAAGTGTACTCTAAACCTACACACAGGTTTGTGGCAAGGGATAGAGTTTGTGTTTTCATCTGATGTGCTGCTTCAGTGCGTGCCCAGCCTACAGGCTGATCCACTGCAATGTCTAATTTACCCTACCTGATGTGAGTCAAGCACTGACATTGCTGGGAAGGATTACACACAATTCTGATGGCACAGCATCTCTGCCGACCAGGTCCGACACAAAGGACCACGTTGGCCTCTCCCCAGGCAGAAGGCAGAAATCACACACATGTGGAGAACGCCTGTTGCCTTTTTCTTTTTGTAGTGTAGGGGATTGAACCTATGGCCTTGCACTTGTTGTACTGGAGCACTAAACCACTGAGCCGAGCTCTACCCCGTATTTTATGAGTGGCCTAGGTTAACCCTGAGCTCACTCTGTAGACTATAAAGCACTGACCTTGGGGTCCACTTGTGTCAGACTCCTGGGTAGCTGGAATTGCTGGCTTGAACCATCAGACCTGGCTCATGTTGGTTTTCTTTCTCTTACAATGGTTTACTGAAGAGAATTGAAATTAAAAAAAAAAAAAATGACTAAAGTTATAAAATACCTTGGGCCGCACAGAAATTTTGCAAATTTTTGGGCTTGTGTATAAAGAAAGCAAAGAAGGTTAAATTTTACTCCCCCCTTAACTTCTTCCCTAAAGTAATTTACATATTACTTTAGTGATGCAGAGGACTCCCTTTATAGCTTTTCTAAATTGTAAGTTGCTTTTCTCCCATTTCCCTGTGGAGAAGTATATTTAAAGACAGGAAGGGCTGGCTTCCCGTGTCTGCTACTGAAAAGGAGGCCACCAGCATTTATGAACACAGGTTGGAGAGAGGCCACAAAGGGTGGGTGGGATGGGCAGAGGTGAGACCACGCCCTGTACCAGGAGGTGTTAATACTGTTAAGAGTGTCATCATCATACAAGGAGTCAGTCCCCCAGCTCATGGCAAGGCAGCCTGTTCTAACTGTGTACCTTCCTAGGGAAATACAGAGAAGTGTATGTGGCCATAGCTAGAACAATGCTTATTAATCACTGATGGGTGTGAGGGGAAAAAAAAAAAGAATGCAGACAGCACTACAGGATTAAAGGGAAAGGGACGCGTGATAGTACCATCCTCACAAAGGGAGAACTTCAAGCCATTTGATATTTCAAGAACAGTACCATGCATTATTGCCAGCAAGGCTTACAGAACCATCTCAGTTCATCCATGTGCCTGCAGCATTGGTAATAAATACTCAGTGATTTTCAGTTTCTCTGAAGTGCGTTACAGGGAGCTTTGTTTCTGTACTAAAAATAGTGTTTTACAGTAGTAACAAACAGGGTGTTTGACAGGTAGCAGGCGAGCAGTAACTGTACCACACAGGAACACCTTTAAAGCAAGATGGCAAGGCAAGTAGTCTCTTGTACCTCGGTCACCACATTCCCCTAACCACTTCAGTGACAGATACGGAATACATTCTACATCACTACCACTAAGAATGAAAAAAGCCATGTGCTTTAACTGGATGCTTTGTCAAAAAGCAGCACCACCGTCAAAGGATCTCTTTAAAAGCATCAAATTTCTCATCCCTTCCTGCTCCTGATAGTTCCTGGGTGCTCTGGGGCACCTGGTACACCAGTTCCTCTGGGGTAGCAGCTGACTTCCCACCTTTTGGGGTGTCGTACTGAGCATGGCCTGAGGAACAGCTGTCAGTCCTGGAGAGAAGAGTGTTGTAAGTTCCCACTAAAGCGGGAGGCTGGGTCCCTGCAGTTTTGAAGGTGGATGTGGAGGGCGGACCAACTGAGGCTGTGGGGTGCCCTGACATGTCCATGACGATTGGGGTTGCATACTCAGGTCCCGTTACGGGCAGCGGTTCAGCATAGGCATGGTACACTTCCTGCGCTGCAGAGTTGTAAGGATCGAGGTCTGCATAGCCTGCTTCCTTTCCTTCCTCGGGTTTAAAGGTGGATCTCTGATGGAGTGGGCCAACAATTCCTCCCACGAGGGGCTGAGCATATTCTGTGGGTACCACAAGACACGATGGGACACTTATGAAAACGGAGATTACACACTTTTAAGGCTACACCAACACCAAACCCTTTGCCATGGCACTGTGGTTTTATCAATGTAAAGCTACAGAATTCCCACCCACAGGGATCAGCTGAAAAGCTTGTTGTTTAGGCTCTCACAGTAGTAACCTGACATGCCAAAAAGTCTTACTCATGTACTTTTGCATCAGTATTTATGTGTGTTCTGTAGATTTACAAGCAGAATCTGAATGGAAGGAAGTATTTTCGGACTTAAGTATTAGTCTTGGGAAACATCACTGCATTCCCCATTTGGAACTCTCGGGAAAGGTGACACTGCAGACACTAGGGTGGTAGGGTGGCAGGATGCCAGGGTCAGGTTCTTTCAGCCTTTCCTCATCTTTACTGCCTTGTGTACTGGTTTCATGTACATGTGGGGGCCAGAGATTCACACTGGGTGTTATTTCTCAAGAGTCGGTCACCTTGTTTCTGAGACAGTGTCTCTCACTGGGACCTGGGAACCTACTTACTGGGGGCAAGCCAATCTCCAGGTTGATGGATAAAATGCCCAATGTCCATATAGAAGGAATGCTACAGTTTTATGAGTGGGACGTCTAAGAAGAAATGATTTGTTCTTTCAAGGTCAGCTTTTGAAAAAGTTAACCTTCAGAACATAGTTCATATATTAAAAAAAAAAAACTGTATGTACTATGTGTCTACGTACCATGTGTCTATGTACCATGTGTAGAGCTGGTGTCTGCAGAGGTCAGAAGAGGGCATCTGATCACTCAGAACTAGAGTTCCAGGTGGTTGTGAGCTGCCATGTGGGTGCTAGAAATGAAACTTAGATCCTCTGCAAGAACCACATGTGTTCTAAGTGCTGGGCCATGTCTCTGGTCCCAGAACATAGATTATCCTTAACATGTAGGAAAGATTCAATATATGGCAAATCCTATCACCCTCGGTATAAGCATCAGTGTTTGTCCTCCAGCCTGGCACTCAGGGTTGTGGAATCCTACCTGCAGAGTCGGCTTGCAGCACGGTGGTGACTTCCCTCGGACTCAGGTGACTGACTTCACTGCTGCTGTAGCGCACGGGCGTCTCCTCGTGGTCCACTGACTTGGCAGGGAGAAGCTGCTTCACTCCTTTCCACCAACCTTCATTGCGATCGATCGTAAGCCAGGGAGCACAGGTTACTTACGGACAGAGACCCTAGCTATAGAAGTCAGCCCCGTGCGACTCAGCTCTGACAGAATGGTCAGTGCAAAGCAGCACATGTGCAAATCTACCTAATACACACACAGAAACAAGCCACTACGGATACTTGCCATTGTCACCAAAGAATTTTTAAAAAGGTTTTCTCAAAACTGCCAACACTTTTTAAGCCCTCTCTAAGCTGTACCCCACTCTCCTCTGGTCACGGCACCACCCTCTCCTCTAATCAGGAGTCTAGGAAGGGGACCTTCAGCAATTCAAATGACCAAGAACCTCCTAGGTTCTGAAAGTGCTAGACTTCCAACTGCTGATACAATGGCAGTCATCTGCACATATACGGTCCCTGGGACCCTAGTGGTCCTTATGTAGATCACAATGGCAGTCATCCGCAC
>NC_034601.1:51898152-51917490 GCF_900095145.1 Mus pahari | reverse complement strand
CCTTACGTAGATCACAATGGCAGCCATCCGCACATACAGTCCCTGGGACCCTAGTCGTCCTTACGTAGATCACAATGGCAGCCATCCGCACATACGGTCCCTGGGACCCTTACGTAGATCACAATGGCAGCCATCCGCACGTACAGTCCCTGGGACCCTAGTCGTCCTTACGTAGATCACAATGGCAGCCATCCGCACGTACAGTCCCTGGACCCTAGTCGTCCTTACGTAGATCACAATGGCAGTCATCCGCACGTACAGTCCCTGGACCCTAGTCGTCCTTACGTGGTGCTTACATAGACCGCAAGGGAGCCCGGTCTTCTCAAGAAGAATAATTACAGGCAAAGACCAACTTTCCAGAGGAAAAGATACCAATGTGTATTTACCTTTCTCCTTTAATTACTTATGAACCAGATGGTGGAGCATATTGATTTCTTTCTTTCTTTTTTTTTTCCCCGAGACATGGTTTCTCTGTATAGCCCTGGCTGTCCTGGAACTCACTCTGTAGACCAGTCTGGCCTTGAACTCAGAAATCTGCCTGCCTCTGCCTCCCGAGTGCTGGGATTAAAGGCGTGCACCACCACACCTGGCTGATTTCTTTTTTTAAACATGATTTATTCATTTGTACTTTATGTGCAGTGATGTTTTGTATGCATGTCTGAGAATGTCAGATGCCCTGGAACTGGAGTTACAGAGAGTTGTGAACTGCCACATGGGTGCTGGGAACTGAACCCAGGACCTCTGGGAAGAGCAGCCAGTGCTCTTAACTGCTGAGCCATCTCTCCAGCCCAGGACACCTTTCTACCTGAGGAGTCCCTAAGGACCTGAAAACATATTTCATCCACCATTATACCCAGGAGAGGGGAGATTTCTGACTGAAAAGAGAAGTGAGATCCGTAAGTTACCTGCCCGATCCCAGTGGGGTAAATCATAGGTGCCTTCAGTTTTTTTCTTTCTGAAAATAAAAGTAAGGAAACAGTGACTCCTCAGTAAACACTTCCCACGTGGCAGCAAACCAGCAGGGATACGCAGTCAGGAGCATGGGGTGCTTTAGAACAGAAAAGCCTTTAGCTTCTCATATTCATTATATTCATGTCCTCACCCACCACCCCAACAACAATGTCACAACTAGCAGTGACAAGTGGTGGGGGAGGAGGATGCTCTTCCACTCTTCCAGGTCTGGAAGGACCTACAGACATCTGTGAGGAAGAGGAGGCACAAGGGCAATGAACAAGAATCACACTGCCTACCCCTCTATCTCAGAGCTCTGACTTGTCCTCCCAGGAGAAACTGCTCTGTGTGAACAATTACTCTCTACCCAGATCCTTTTACTAAAGGAGCCCAGGGGTGAAAGGACACTTTGTGATACACGTGCAGCCTCACTTGGGCTGGTGTGATGGATCCGTAGGAAAGGGGCTTGCTGTCACATCTGAGGACCTGAGTTTGAGCCTTAGAACTCATAGTGTAGGAGAGAAACAGACTCTTGCAAGCTGTCCTCTGAACACATGTACCATGGTATGTGTGGACCTATAAACACAGCATATAAATGTAGAGATCAAGACATAAAAATCCCAGTATCCAGAGGGGAAGTGTTCCTGAAATTCCACCCCTATCTGAGGAACTGCTGATAATTAATAGCTACCTGAAGAAGGAGAATTAATTACTTTTCTTCAAGAGTGTGACTCCCTGAAGGGGGATGCAACCCTGTAGGTGGAACAACAATATGAACTAACCAGTACCCCCTGAGCTCGTGTCTCTAGCTGCATATGTAGCAGAACATGGCCTAATTGGCCATCACTGGGAAGAGAGGCCCCTTGGTCTTGCAAACTTTATATGACCCAGCACAAGGGAAGGCCTGGGCCAAGTAGTGGGAGTGGGTGGGAAGGGGAGCAGAGGCGGGGGCGGGGGGGTATAGGGAACTTTCGGGATAGCATTTGAAATGTAAAAAAAAAAAAAAAAAAAAGACTAGAGCTGTGCACAGAGCCAGACAGAGTTTGTGAGCACTACCATCACTACCAACACCACCAGTATCACAATCATAATACAATCGTCACCAGCTTCATCAAATAGTCAGCGCACTATTTATTATTTATGTGACTTCATTCTGAATGAAAGCTCTCATTTCTGATATCATGGTTTTCCTTGCTTGTATATATGTCTTAAAGTTTATACAACAAATATGTATTGCTTTGGAATGCTAATATATATATAATAATAAAAAAAAAAAAAGAGTGTGGCTCCCAGCAGGTAGACCAGACTCCAGTGGCTGGCCACACACCACACTCCCAAGCATATAAACAATAAGTTGAACAGGTGAAGACAATGTTGGGTGGGTATGAAATGGGTGGTGGTGGTGGTGGTGGTGTGGATCCTGGAGGAGTTTGGGTCGTTTGATCAAGATATAATTATGCAATTCTCAATTAATAAAAACATATATTATAGGGCTGGAGAGATGGCTCAGCAGTTAAGAGTACTAGTTGCTCTTCCAGATGTTCTGAGTTCAATTCCCAGTAGCCACATAGCGGTTCACCACCACCTATAAAGGGATCTGATGCCCTCTTCTGGCCTTCAGGTATACATGCAGCAGAGCTCTCATAAAATCAAACAAATAAAAAGAAAAAAATGCTATTAAAAATAACAAACAAGCATTACTATTCACTCACAACATTTTACATAGAAAACTTACCAAACTAAAGGCCACTGGTAGAATCATACAAATCTAGCCTAACTAAAGGTAGTGTTTACAGGCTACCAAGAAAGATTCTGCTTTATAAATGAGGACACACATAGCTTATGATCCTCTTATACTATCACAAGTGTGTCTTTCACAAAGAGCTCAAGCTTGCCTGCTAGGATGGACAGATCTCTAGCTGTAGAGCCTAGCACATAAGTCAACAGTTGGCATAAAGGAGCAGCCATGTATTTAGAAATATATTTATTGAACAGTGAACAAATAAGTCATCTTCTTTCTCCATCAAATCCATCCCTTCTGATGTTCTCTCAACCCACGGCATGGCTACTAGTCAGAAACCTCGAATCACTCTAGGCTGCTGCTTCCATCAGAGTCAGGCGTCCTTCTGACATTGCTGTAGAGACATCCCTTTTGTAGAACCATGCTGTTGCACTTCTGGTTGACTAGACTGTTTCCAAGTTTAACCCAATGCCTCCTTCCCCCTCTTTTAGACATCAGAACCATACTTCAAAAATCCTGTCACTTTCGACAGTCATCTGATAATATAATCAGTCTGCTTAGCACCTAAGAATATTTTAATCTATAGAATAAACCCTACATTTCTCTTTCCCAGAAAGCCCTTTCTGATCCAAGCTCAGACAGCACCTCCATAATTATGTTGGTAGCTAGAGGATCTGTCCATCTTGGCAGGCAAACAGCTTGAGCCCTTTGTGAAAGACACACTTGTAATAGTGTAAGTGGATCGCAGCCATATGTATTCTCTAGTTAGGATAGATTTGCATGATTCTATCAGTGGCCTTTAGTTGGTAACTCTCCAGGTGAAATGTGCTGTTCTTCCATTATTTTATATATTTAGCCTTTGCTTCCTATCCCCACCTCTCCCCCAATCAGTCATGCAAGCAAGCTGGGCACTGACCTGTTTCTCCAATGCCAAGCACACACTAGAATGAGGATGAGTGTGGTGAGCGCCATGACCAGCACAGGGACCAGAACAGCAGCCAGTGCGACATCTGAAGCCATGAAACAGAATGACCACATTAACAGCGAAGCAGACATCATGACAAAGAAGTCGAAAGCTCAACACTTTGTATCTCAAAGAATATCTTACACATCATTTATAAAACAAAGCTGGCCACAAGTGGGAGACACAAGTGTTTACAGACTATGGACAGTTCACTCAGCAGGCTGCTGGCTCACTCCACCTCCACCTCTGCACATGTTTAACTGTGGGGCTGTGGGTACAGGGGAAGAGTGGGGAGGGAGAGAGCCTGCCAGAGTTCCTGTGCTCTGGGCGGGTGGACACAGGACTGCGGGATGCTTTCCACTTGGCCCCCGGTGGGCATCTGGCTGTGTGAAGCCACTGACCCCACACAGCGGGGGGTGGACAAGGGGCAGCCCCCGTACCAGGTTCTCAGTCTCTGGCAGCCCATGCTGGATACAGCAGAGGAGCTAAGAACAGAATAGGGGCCCCAGGGCAGCACCAGGCCCCAGAGATAAGGGAAGAGGGCAGAGGGAGAGAGGTTCCCACATAGGCAAGAGTCCTTTCTCCGGGCCTTGATGAACAGAGACAGTCTATGGTTTTAGAGCTTTATTGTAGAAAAGCAGGGGAAAAGAGAAAAGGTAGAAAGAGAGAGACTAGCTGTGGCCAAGAGGAGAGAAAGGGGAAAAGGAGAGAGAGAAGAAAGGCTAAAGTAAGAGGGAGAGAACAAGGTGGGGCCAAGCAGCCCTCTTATAGTGGACTTATCTTGCTGTTGCTAGGTAACTGGGAGGAATCTAGCCTGAAGGTCAGAAGTTTGGGACATTTTGTACGTGACTACTAGCCACATGCTTCTCTTGTAGGGGCTGTGGGAGTGGTAACTTTGACAGGAGCCAGGGATCCAGGAGATATGACGGAAGGCCTTCCGTCCCATGTAGGTTATCATGTAAATTATCACCACTGGGTTTCACTGGGGTTCACGGCCTCAGCTGGACTGGAGACCAGGCTGTTTGTGCATAGCCCATTGCCCTACATTCAACAGCAGTGTAGGGTTTTATTTTGTTTTATCGAGACAGGGTGGTTTCTTTGTATACCTCGGGCTGTAGCCCAAGCTGATCTCAAACTCACAGAGATCCACCCACCTCTGTCTCCTAGTGCTGGGATGAAAGGCATGTACCACCACTGCCTGGCAAAAGCAGTATGTTTTAAATTACCAGAAGTCACCAAAATTTAAAAGATGAATGGTAAACTAGAAAGCATCTTATGTATATGTAGTAAAGTGTATATTGTACGACATCACTGGCCAAAATATGTATAATAACAAGTCCACTGTCACCTAGAAACCCATCAAGAAAATACAGGTACACCTCAGCTGTAAAGAACTGTCAGGTAGAATGAAAACAAGATGTTACATTTGCTAATGACACTGGCAGTCACATGAAAGAAGAATTGAGAGTACAGCAAGAAACAGGCTTGGTGATGGGATCTGAGGTTGTCTTCTGGTCTCCATGTGTAAACACAAACAATTCAGCTTAGATTTGGAAAACAAACACACACACACACACACACACACACACACACACACACACACGCGCGCGCATGCGCATGCATACACACACACACACACACACACGCATGTGCACACGCACACACACGCATGCGCGTGTGCACACACACACACACACATACACACACACACGCACCTGTAGAGGTCTACATTCTACCCTAAAGCTGGGGTGTATTTGTTTTGAGCTCTCTTGTTTCTCTCTATCTTCTTCTATACCATGAGGAAGATAAGAACAGGGAAGAAGCTCATGTATGCAAAGCTGGAGAAAACTATCTGAATTTATACAAACATTTAGAACGTAAAAGTAATTATTAATTTATAGAGAAGGGGGAGCTACTGTGGAGGAAGCGCCCTCTAGTGGCAGGAGAGTAGTGACTGGGGATGGAAAGATCAAGATGAAAGCCAGACCACAAGAGTGAGGACCAGAGGCTTTTCCCACAGGATTTCATGTGCAAGTAGAGAACGTGTGAGCCAAGCCCGTGAAATACAAACAGAAGTGCGGGTGCAGTTAGAAGTCTTATAAAAGGACCGTGTGACCCAAGAGTTTGGAAGCTGTCCTCAGCTCAGTAAGCCCACTTCCACTCCTGAAGTGTTTTTTCCTTATAAACTGTCTACTTTATTTCTAACCATGCATCCCTGGTACAATCCTTTAGTGCAGGGGTGTAAGAGCCTAGCGTCAGTCCAGAAGCCTCTGAACCCCGCACTGTCTGTCCCACAGCAGCCTGGCAGTAAAGCATGCTTCTTCTTGTCCTTCTCCCTTTAGGGTACCCCTGAGGACGCTGGGTCTCACTTTTTGAGGCCGTTCTTTCCCACACAGCGCTCACCCCGTTTACCACCTTTTCTCCTTTTCTGTTCTCTACCTGACTCTACAGCGCTTGCCTGTTCTGCCCTCTCCTCCTCATCCTGCAACAAAACTGTACCAGAGAGCGTCTCCCTTCCACTGAGATGGGGACTAGGCTTTTCCTGGTAATGCTTTCTTTCCCATACTTTGCTGAAAAGGAACATTTTTTTTTTCCTGTTAGCCCTGACTGCTGATTCTCCTGTGACACTGACATTTTATTTTCTGAATTTAACTGAAAGTTTTCTTTCCAACAAGCAAAAAGAAAATGATTTGTACAATGTAACACTGTACTTACCACTGTAATGCAATTTAGAAGTAACCCTAATGTCTGAATGAGTAATCAGAAAAGAAAATTACAAATGTATAGGAAGCAGCGAGTATTTAAAGAAACAAGAATGTTAATTGAAGTACATTTAAAAACTTTAAATGTTTTAAGCAATTTAAAGATGTTTTTCACTCTCCTCTTCCAACTCTCCGCATTAGTAGATTAATGTATGATGTGGATAAAAAGCTTGTTTGCTGCTGTGGTTTATTCATTTCTAGAAGTGAGTTTCTGAGCTGGAGACTCGTGCTTAGCTGATGGGGATCATCAGAGGAGGCCTAGAGGACAAGAGAGCACAGCACTAAGCAGCAGGCTTCCCTCCATCACAACAGGCTGAGCCGCCCGCAGGCTTTTCCACAAGGACACAAGTTTTATGTATATATTTATTTTAGATGAGCTGGAAAACTACAGATGAAGTAAGTGAGCTGGAAACTCTTAACTGAGAACAAGAACCCACCAGGTAAGAGAGTGTGCCTGATCTGCCCACCTTTGGCTACACTGGGAGTCACAGTTGTATTTTTTATATCAGGAGTGGTAGTTGTCTCTGCCGGCTGTAGAGGAAGTTCATTCCGACTTCGAGGTTGGAGCACTTGAGTAAATTTAGGGGCACGACCTTGAAAAAAGTTTGAAGAAAACTTTATTTATTTTTTAAACATTAGTAACTTGATTAAGGAAAGTTGAGTTTTATGTTTTAAATATAGTTACAGGACATGCATAGACCCAGGGCATATCAAACTCTCACATTAAAAGCAGGCATAACTTTACCTAGTTTGGGACGAGCTGTAGTATTTTTGAGGTTATTGCTGTTCCGAGGAGGTGGAGTAAGCTTTGGAAGGCGACCTTGAAAAGGGGTTTAGAAATGCTTATACATTTTGCTTAAAAAAAAAAATTATAGTTTAAAAGGAGCAATGTTAAATGTTGAACATTTCCTAAATTGCTTAATTCTGCAGAATAATTTTAAATCTCAGAATCCAGTGGATAATTATACTTTGCATTAAATGCAGGAAAACTAAGATTTTTCAGGCTTTATAAAATTTTCCAGCTTTTCAATAATTAAATAATTCATTTAATGACTGTGTAAGGAGAGCCAACTATGTATGGCACAATGATAGCTTTGTGAAATATAAGGAAATAACATTAAAATGTTATAAAATATTGAGTGAATTTATTCCAGTTTTTTTGTTAATTCAAAATAAAAGTTACTCAATCTCAGGTTGCTGTTCTAATCCTCAATGCATGGATCTCAATACGCAGATCTACTTTTAAGTCTCCTAGACCAGAACTGGAGAGCAAGGGGGCTGACACCATCTCATTTGTACTGTGAAACTATTCTGATGGCAACTTTTTAACAGGAAAACAAATGAGTAGTTCCAACGAGAGAGGACTTTGAAAGGTGTCAAATACAAAGAAATGGTATCTACCTGAGATGACCATTACCTGATCTAATCATTATATACACATACACGTACTGAAATGTCACAGCATACCATATGTGTGTGATGATGGCATGTCAATTAAGTAGGAAATTTAAAAGGGCAATGGTGGGGACTGGTGTTGGCCACACTGGCTCCTTACCTTTGAGAGTAAACTGACATCCGAGCAGTTCCACTTTCATGGCAATTTTCTGTTGCCACTGGACAGGGTTCACTCTAATGAAACGTGCAATAATTGGTGGCAAAAAGTTATTACGAACATCCTTGTGATAATCTTTGTTTCCTTGAAATATCTTTAAAAAATAACAAAAATTGGTATTTTACATCAAAAAGAAATCAGAACTGGACTGCTCCACCTAAGCATGTTCAACAACATTGATAAAGAATGACAACAGAACAGACTTCTCAGAAAATGACTCAATCGCCATTTGGAAAAGCAGTTATTAAAACACTGCACGTTTTACCTGGAAGCTTATCTGAGGGAAACACTGACTATATGTTATGAGGATGTTGTTAGGATGGCTTAAGAACTGAACAGGAGTACTAACCTGGCAATATGGGAGAAGTTTCAACTGCAGGGCCACAATTCATCGCATCAATAAGCTATCATCGTCAGTTCCTGTGGAACTAACGGTCATCTAAAGTTTATATTTCAAGTGAACAAGAGCCATCACACAAAGGCCTCACCAGGCCTCTGCCTCCACCTGCTAGAGCAACCGCGTTACGGCACTCCTCACACTACAATCCCAGCTGTCATCTCTTGTTGCTTAAGGGAAGTAGCAATGACCCTGAAACTCTGTTGTGTCTTTGATTTAACAACTGGAACTCAACAGCTACCAATGCATTATCAAAACAATCTTTAAGTAGAAAACATGATTAAAAGTGATTATCTTATTACCTCAACCCTTTCAAGCCAATGTGTTTTCTCCTCAGTCAGCCCTTATTTATTTATACAGTACTTTCATGTACTTGCATAAGTGGTCCTCAGGCAGGGCACAGTAAGAGTGGCCACAGAGTGACAGTGGGAGGCCAGCAGCAGGAGCTGAGCTGACTGTGACTTCTGACTTAATCGCAGGGCTGCACTGAGTTAAGCAGAGCCTTGCTTTCCCCTTGTGTCAAATTAGCCACATCCATTCCATTAGCTAAAGCGAGAACATGTGTACACTGGACTTCCGAAGTCACGCCCAAGTAGGACAGCTATTTCTTCCTGGCCCATATGCCTGTAACTAGATTACATATGCTGGAAGATACATTAAGATCTTTTAATTTCTATAATGTTCATTCTACACTTCGAATAGTCCCCCTTTCTGTAAGCTTCCATACTTCCCTTAGCTCCTGCTCTAACGTAGATTAAAGGCCAAATCTTACAGTTTTGTTATCAGTGAACAGGAACTAACTAAAACAACATTTTAGGACAATAACTATTGGAAAAGGCTGGGGATGCAGCCCAGTTGGTAGACTGCTTGCTTATGTGCACAAAGCCCTAAGTTCTATCCCCATTGCCTGATAGAACTGGGTATGGTGGAGCATATCTGTAATGAAGTCAGCTTCAGAGTCACAAGTTCAAGGTCATCCTCAAGTACACAGTCCACACTAGGCTACACCTGACCCTAACAAAATGCTCTAGTCCATTTGCCAACATTTACTGAGAATCTGGTGCACAGGGAAGGTTGTTAGACATCCTTAGGAAAAATTTTTGAAAGAGTACACACATTCTCTCTCATTCTCCCCCGAATACAAGCATGGTGTAGTATTAGAAAGCAATAAATTATGGAAGTTTAGAATATTGGTTATACTTTCTGGTTATAAAGTCAAGTTCAGGCTCTGTATGTCTGTAGAGACCTAGAAGACATGTCAAAACAACTACAAGTTACCCGAGAAGTGAAGAGATGGACAGATTGAAGTGCGAAGAAATGTGCTATTTCATTCAGTTCAGAGCCTTCCTCTTCTGTCAGTAATTGAGTGCGAGAAGCTGGATCTCAGCCATAAACAACAGAAGAACTGGGAAAGTGCAGGATGCAGTAGTTCTCAAGACACTGGGCATCGGGCAGCAAAGGGTCAGAACCACAGAGGAGGGAGCCGGACAAGGCACACTCTGCTTGTCAGTACTGACTGGTGAATTTCCAGGTCACGGGGCAAGGCTACCCCACACTCTAGAGAACCCGCTAGCCATGAGGTCAGCAGAAGCCTAGAATTTCTGGGGTAGAGCTTAGCAGAGTAAGGACAGGAAAGGGACAGAATGAGTGTCAGCAGGAATGGATGAACTACAGCAAAGCCACTGGGCTCTGTATGAAACTTCCCCTAAGTCCTCAGCCAGAAGCAACTCAGAGTCAGAAAAAGAACCCTGTGAGAAGTAGAAGAAGCTTATGACAACACAGGCTTCAAAACACTCTACATACTCAGCACACGAGTAAATTTCATAATACAAGGGACACTGTCTCAATGGTGACTGTTAAGTTAGCAATACGTACAAAGAAATGTTTTCCTAGTAGCTTAACTGCATCCCAGAATAAAGCTTTACACACACACACACACACACACACACACACACACACACACACACGGACATAAAGGATTAATAATGCTAATAAAAACATCCAGAAGCAATCAATAGCATAATGGCTGGCACTGAGGTGTGTGTTTGATGTTCCCGGAGGACCACACTAAAGGAGTTACATGCTCTATGCTCATACGCTTATGAAAAAAAATATATGGAAGAAAAATTTAAAACCCAAGGTAAAAATGAAGAAGAGAAAAAATACAGTATTGGAATTAAAAATCCATTAGATGAAATTAAAAGATTGGACACTGCAGAAGAATTAAACAATGGAAAGACAAACTAAAAACAAACAAACAAAAAACCTCACAAAAACTAAACCAAACCAAAACAACCCAAACTCCTCCATGATACTTCATGAGGAGAAGAAAAAAAAAAAAAACTATTGAAAGAACAAGAAGGGGCAGCAGGGTCACTGTGCGGTTGCCGTGAGATTATGAAATAAGAGATTATGGAATAAGAAGCGGGCTGGGAAAGTCTCTGAAGGAAAGTACCGCACGTCTCACTGACAGAAGGCCACCAGTCCCCACTCCACACAGCACCCATCTTCCCTGGGGACAGAGGTGCCTCCATTTTGAGATTCTCTGAAGGGTCAAGCAGGAACTTGGGGATGGGACAACGCCCCAGAGACACACTTCCAATACTCTCCCATATTGTCCCTGCTTGTCCAGTTCCAGGGTCTCCACAGTATTTTACTAGAACAAAAATTCTGTAAGTGTCTTGGAAACTATGGGAATTCTGCAGTGGGAAAGCCAGATTTGCCCTGGCACAGACACTGCTGAGGTGATCTTCCAATGGTCTCTCTATCTTCAGTGTACTTCAGCTTTTACTCCTCTTCCCTTTCCTCTTGCTTAGTCAAAATCTGAGAACAAAGTCAACGTTCCATTAATTGGTAGACTTTAGAAAAACAAGGAACTGAATGTAACTATTTATAAGTTCTTACTTTAGCAGCCAAAGTACTTGGATAATAATCCAGTAACAATTATAACCAGTACTAATTATACAGTCACAAAGACCTAGACTCACCGACAATTTTCTAAGCCTGCTTAGACTATGAAGACAGTAACAAGCAGTACCTAAAATAACCAGAAGAGAGCAGAGCGAGACAGCATGACATTTAACATTACAGGAGCGCCTTACCTTGTCCTGATCCACACCGGGTTCTCTGTACACAGTCCATTTCTGCCCATCGTCACTGTACAGAACTCGGTAGGCAGACACATAGTAATTGTGTTCTACCACGGTAGACCCAGTGGTTACGATACCTGCAGGATAGAGTTCTTCTCATTAGTGCGCAGCCTAAGGCTCGCAAAGTCAGCTATTCACACCTGATATACCCTGCAAGCATTTCTATGGCTTGTTTCCATCTTTTTGGACAGTTTCACTGTAATAGCAACTAAAGCCCTGGCTTTGCTCCCTTGGAGAGATGGAAGAACTGCGGGCACATGCAAGGAAAGGACTATTGTGCTTTTGCAGCTTGCATTCATATCATTAGAAGCTACATTTCAATTACTAAGAATGATTTCCTGGGAATGGACATTAAGCATGACGACTGGTAGGCAAAAATCCATCTTTTAACAAATGTATCTAAACCAAAATTATCGCAAGTCACTGCTAAGTTTACCTAAGTTAAGTTGATACTCAGGACATGTGGAATACAAGGTACTTGTAGCATTGTCCTTAACTATAAATTTCTAAATAACTAAGATTTTTCAAGACTCAAAGATCACTTTACTGAAACTATACCTTAAAAAGATCATATTAAACTAGAACTATTAAAAATTAAACGAATTCCTCTTTTGGCCAAATTGTAAAAAGTACCCCAGCAACATTAATACCCGCGAAAAAAACTGAAGCTATATAATTTTCAGTGACCTAATTTCCGAAAATTTCAGCTGCCATGGGTTTCCAAATAAACTCAGTGCTAGCAGTGCTGCAGAAAGCCGTCTTAACCTGTTATCTTCTTCTCCTTATTAAGGTCTATCTGTAGCCACTGATGCTCGTCAGTGGCAAAAGCAGCCCAGGGAGGCCCGGGCTTTCTCAGCCTGGCCTTCTCCGGTTTCCAGCTGTTCTCCTGCCCCATGTGGTCAGTCCACTCCAGTGCAGATGATGCTGTTATCTGGGGATCAGCAATCACACCAGACTCCATCCCCAGAGTCCCATAGCAACCTGAAGGAGAGAGGAAAATCAACTTGGTTCCCTGGAGTAAAGTTTGAGATCTCTAAAACAGTGTGTCCTGCATACTTCTGATTGAACAACTAAGTAACTGCTTCCTGAGCCCTTGCCTTTGTATCCCACCAGAAACCTACAAACAGTAGTCCCTTGCTGTCTGTGGGGGTCCACTTCTAGGACATCCCATACTCCCTGGTGGATACTACAACCTACAAATGCTCCAATCTTTGATATAAACTGGGACAGCACTGGCACATAGCATGCTATCTGTTAACACTAAGTCATCTCTGGGATACTTACAATGCCAAAGGAAATATATATATGTGATATACACACACAGTTGTAACACCATATTGCTTGGGGGAAAAACAACATAGAAAAAAAAGGCTACCTAGCACAGAAACAGGATTTCCTCTGAATCCTTCCAATCTGTAGGAATGAAAGCCATGGATTTGAAGGTCATCGACTAGACATATTTACAAGCATCAGCTGTTAGTCTATGGAGACACACTATCCTGACTCTGAGGACCCAGCAGGCTGGAGGGCAGCATCGCCCTGGCCTTCTGTAGGTTTTGCTGAGGTAAAGCCGTCTGACTTCAAGCGTCAGACCAGTGCAATGAATTCTTTCTTCAGATAAGTTCAAATCAAACTCGCAAAGGGATTCAGTACTTGCTTATAGTTCCCCAGTGAATAGTGAACTTCTGATTTAGTCTGTTCTTTACATAATCAGGTCTCTATTTTACTCATGGTGTTCTCTAAAGCATATGAGAAAGAACAAACAATTCAGCAGTCACTAGGTGCCTGGTTGTACTCCATACAGCATTAGTTACTATGCAAAGACGATGGCTTAAAGTCCTCGGAAGGCTTACCACTTGTCTTAAATGTAAACAGACTTGCAGATAAGTATCCCCTGAAAGAGAGAAAGGGTCTCATGTGACACTCAATATGTTCTTCATATTCATCACAGTGAAACTTTAATTTCTCCTGTTATCTAAAGGGCTAAGATCTCAGGGCTACAAATCAGACAATGACATGCATGAAACAGACAAACAAAAACCCACCACCAACGAAAACCACATCATGAACATCATGTTAAGGGCAGGGGTAACTGAACCCACTCCAGGTCTCCTGGAGTTCTTAGGTCCCAGGCAAGTAAGTTCTTCTCTTGTCTGACCCTTCCTCCTTCTCAGCTCACTCACAGACAGGCTCATTTTCTCCAAGGGAAATGCAGTAGCCAACTCTGGTGTGTTTACCAGGAGACTTGAGTCTCACCTCATTCTCTGAAAGCACACACCTTCATGTTCTTTCACAGCAGTAAAAAAGAAACAAGTTTTATAGATCTATTTCATGAAAAAGAAGAAAATAAGCCTTAAAGGTTACATGGACATTAAAGGTTACATGGACATTTGCATAAACAATTATATGTGAGCCTAGGTGATACACTAGTAGAAAAAGCTGTTCCTGGGGATTTCACAAGTTGTAATTTCTTCTTTTTCATGAAATAGGTCTATAAAACTTGTTTCTTTTTTACTGCTGTGAAAGAACATGAAGGCATGTGCTTTCAGAGGATGAGGTGAGAATCAAGTTTCCTGGTAAACACACCAGAGCTGGCTACTGCATTTCCCTTGGAGAAAATGAGCCTGTGTGTGAGTGAGCTGAGGAGGAGGAAGGGTCAGACAAGAGAAGAACTTACTTGCCTGGGACCTAAGAACACTTAAGACTCCAGGAGACCTGGAGTGGGTTCAGTTACCCCCCTGCCCTTAACATGATGTTCAAACAGTAAGAAGAGGGATGCAAAGTAATTTTTTTTTTTCATTTTGTTTGAGGCAGTCTCTCTCATAGCCTTCCTGGACCTTGAAATCACTAAATAGTTCAGCTTGACTGTGAACTCCCCATCTTCTTGCTTCTATGGCCTAAGCCTGGGGATTGCAAGCACACACCACCACACCCATCTTGGATTCCACCAGAAACCTACACACACATACAGCTGTGCCTTGATATCTGTGGGTCCCAGTCCCAGGACTTCCCATATTCCCTGACAGATATGAAATCAGCAAATGTCCACATATTTTATATAAGATGGTACAATATTGGCACATAACCTACTGTCAACTCTTACAATGCTGAAAAATATATACTTTTTTTACATATAAAAGAAAATGGCACATGCCCCCAAACTCTCTCTAAAGGGTAGAACACAGAAAAGAATGAAAGGATGCACAAATAATTATATAAAAGAAAACAGCATGCTTACTACAAAGAGTATTTGCACTTACACCACGGAAGTGACGTTGTTGGCCAAAGAACTTTCATAATACGGGGTCCCTTTGCTAATCACAATGCTGATTTGGCCACCCAGCATGTTTGACACTACTCCTGCATGGATTCCAGCCATACACAATGGTGAAGACTTGAAAAAGCAAACAACAAACAAAATAAGAAAATGAATTTTTTTCCTGATTGATTATTCATAAGCAAGATACTTATTCTTTCTTAAAACATTATCTGATTTTAGAAACATAGGTTATTATAACAAAACACATTTTCGGCATGAGTTAGTTTTACTATAAAGATGCCAGACATATAAGAAGAGAGAGATACACATAAGACATATTCATCTTGGGACAAGCAGGTGGCCTCCTAAGCGTTTCTGAGTTTAAAATAACAGTACCCACAGCAGCGAAGTACATCTGTATTCTACTTACATCTCTGTATCCATGAGGAATTGTTCCAGATATTTCAGCAAAAGGCAGCAGACAGCCAGCTGGGCAGTACTTACTGAGAATGAAAACAAGTGAAAGATTACAGAATGCTCACTTTCTGCAGGAAAATACGCCAAAGAAAGACCACATACACTTCATACATGCGTCCATTCAGCACACACAGCACAGCCGCAGCATGAAATGGGGCCATATCTTGTTACATAGCCTATATAGACTTCTTCCACTCACACATATTGGACAGATGGACCAAAAAAAAAAAAAGTTCTTAAAAAAAATCTACAATTCCGTATTTTACTTTACCAGGAGCAGTAGATATCTTTCTACTGTCAGACCTAGTTACCATGGGTTTATATGAATGTCTGCCATGCTATCTGATGAGGCCTGTGACTTATGAATGCTAATTAAATAAATACAGCCCTGTCACCTAAGACCATATTCAAGTAGCAGAAGAAAACACTGAGCCAGTACTCACACAGATATTTGGGGTGGGGAAGATGGATTTTGAAATAACTGGGAGAATTACTATTTAACAAAACACATGTATTTAGCAAACATGCTATGTTTGAGGCAGAACCCCAAGTGTATCAGGGAATTCACACAAGAATCCTACATAGGAGATACTTTTCTTACTGTTACTCTCATTTTACAGACAAGGAAAGTAAAAGAACTGTGCACAGGAGTCACAAAGCTGGGCTCCTCTTACATACTGCTTGACACAGCTTATTTGAGCTAGTGGGTCTCACTGAGGTAAGTCCGTGATGGGACATGCACACTGGAAGCTAGAAAGAGCATGGCTATCAGAAGATCTATCAGAGGGTCTGGCGTTCTCATGAAAAAGTGCAGCAAGTACAAGAAGGTTAGAGGGGCAGGATCCCGATCTCGCAGAAATCATGTGGGTTTTCTACTTCTATGGATGTAGGGGATATACTTCTAGATAAAAATAGGAAGCCAGTGAAGGATTAGGACAGCTTACAGGCTTAACCAGGTGAGGAACTTTTTAGAGAGGTTATTCTGGCTTCTAAGAAAAAAAGAGAAAATGAGTGGGAAGCTCATGGGGGGTGGGGGTGACGAGAGCTCGAATGTGGGTGGTGATGACAGTGCTGGGAACCAGAGGAAGCCTAGCTGACCCTTCCGCCATGTTGCCCAGGTCACACTGAACAACACTGAAGGTAGCATGTTTCCCACAGAAATAACAATTTTTTATGTGCACACGAGTATGTGTTCATGAATGGATGAACATTTGTGTGTAGAGGATGGAATCAATGCCAGGTACATTCCTCAGTATTTCTGCACCTTATTTTTTGGAGAACGGTTCTTGCCCTGAACCTAAAATTCAAACATGGGGCTGGAGAGATGGCTCAGAGGTTAAGATAAACTAGCTGCTCTTCTCGAGGTCCTAAATTCAATTCGCAGCAACCACATGGTGGCTCATGAACATCTACAATGAGATCTGGTGCCCTCTTCTGGCAGGCACATTTGCAAGTAGAATACTATATGCATAATAAATAAATAAAGAACAAACTCATCAACTAGTCTAGGCCGGCTGGCTCTGGGTTCCAGGGATCCTTCTGTCTCTACTGCTCATGCACTGGGATTATAGGAGTGTGCTGCCTGGCTTTTTTGTAAGGTCTGGGAGACTGAACAGCTCTACTGTCCAAGTCTTTGGGGGAGTACCATCATGGCAGAAGTTATCGAGAAGGGCATTGAAAAGATGAGGGTGCTCTGCTAAGCAGTGAGGGATACATTAACTCTATGCAAACTGTCTTGGGAGAAGCTTAAACACTGCATAGAGACAAGACTGTGGGGAAGACCCATGGGTTACTTGTCAAATACACTGGAAACTGGGTTGGGAATATGCACAGTTACACACACACATTTACACACACACAGTTACACACACACACACAGTTACACACACACACACACACACACACACACACACAAAATAAAGAGTTTCAAAGAGTTTTAAGCAGGAAAACCAGAATTGAATTTAAGAAAATCAAATGCCAAGGGTGTGACTAACAGAAGAAAGTCAACAAAGATTAGAAATAGGACCGGGTGTGGTGGCACACACACACCTTTAATGCTGACACTTAGGAGGTAGAGGCAGGTGGATTTCTGAGTTTGGGGCCAGCCTGGTCTACAAAGTGAGTTCCAGGACAGCCAGGGCTATACAGAGAAACCCTCAAATACAAAAGATTAGAAGTGGGAAGTCAAGGAGAAGTCAGTTATTATCCAAGCACAAGACAAACGCATAAAGCTGATACTGCTGGAGGTGCTAAGTAAGAACACTAAGATCTAAGAATGCTCTTATAGCCTATGCCATCTATCTATCTATCTATCTATCTATCTATCTATCTATCTATCTATCTATCCATCTATCTATCCATCTATCATCTATGTATCTATCTAAAAAGAAAAATAAAGACTCTGAGCGCCAAGCCCTATCTGAAGAACAGGTGATGGTGGCTGAGAAGGAGCTACTCACCTTGGGGGTGTGGCCACTGGCATACTGCTTGTGCCCCTGATGGCCACTCATGCATGAGGGAAGGTAGTGGTGGACAGCTATTACCCATACATGTTTTATAAATGTAGGAGACCTTTAAAGGATAAAATACTATTAAGATAAAATTTAGAAAGAATAGTTTCGCTACTTTAGGAGCACTCTTGCCAGACTTAAGAGACTGAGCTGAGCCCTTTTACCTTCAGAATAAACTTTACCTAGACTCCAAGCCCCTGGGACACAGAGGTGGGAGGATCTTGAGTTCTAGGCCACCTTGGGCCACACAGTGAGACCCTGGATTATATACATTTCCACAAAATCCATAAACAAAATAAAAATTATGCTTTTGTTTTGGAGATGTAATCTCTTAGCTAAAGTCAAATTGAAACGTGGCAACTGGATGACTTTAAGTACAGTTTCACTGGTGTTTTAATAATGTATCACATTTTACACCCTACCATGCAGAATAAAAGAATGAGAATGAAGAGGTGTGCTGGAGCACATACAGACACCCACATACACACACAAACACACAAATACATACCTGAACTCTGGTTCCAAAAAATTAGATACAGTATCCAAACAAGTGATTAAATCTAGAAAAAATGTAAAATAATCTCAAATTGTATTCATCTAAATTTTAAAATGTTACTACCTATAACTTTACAAACTTTTGTTAATCAGTTTCTTTCATTTTATGTATCTTCATTTCTGAAACTGTTTCCTTACTATACCTTTTTACTATATCACCTCCTGAATTAAGAGATCATATGTAGTCATAGAGAAGTAGAGTTTATATATTCTTCAGTGGTTTCCATAAAATACAACCCTCAAGTCAGAGAGAAAAATAATTATTAGTTATTATGACTAATGACCTATGCTATTTATAAACAGAAATAGAAAAAAAATGACAAAAAAGAGGTAAGTTAATCCTCCAGCTCAAACTTTTAACTCCAAATGTCCACAGGTAGAACCAGCAGCACCAACATCTGGGAACTCTAAAGAAAGTGAGCCTTCTGTCGTAACCAACGCTCCGTGCAATCACTAAGCACATTCAAGTTTCAGTGCTATAAAGAAACTATAACTTCAACAATTAATATGCATAAAAGCGAACATACCTCTAATTAAAGACCCAGTCCAAGGCACATAAAAAAAGTAGCTTTTATTTAAAAAACATTAGGTGTCTTCCCTTCCTTCTGTTGGGATAGAATACACAGCCCAGATTGCAGCCCACAGAATGATGCAGGGTTGACCTTATTTCACTGACAACCTCATCTTCACTTCATCTCCTGGTCACTTGGCTCTCTCCTGCATCCCAGGGCACACACTCTCCTGCATCCCAGGGCACACACTCTCCTGCATCCATGGGCACACACTCTCCTGTATCCATGGGCACACACTCTCCTGCATTCCTGGGCACACACTCTCCTGTATCCATGGGCACACACTCTCCTGCATCCCTGGGCACACACTCTCCTGCATCCCTGGCACACACTCTCCTGCATCCATGGCACACACTCTCCTGCATCCATGGGCACACACTCTCCTGTAT
>NC_034601.1:51822789-51897442 GCF_900095145.1 Mus pahari | reverse complement strand
ATCCATGGGCACACACTCTCCTGCATCCATGGGCACACACTCTCCTGCATCCATGGGCACATACTCTCCTGCATTCCTGGGCACACATTCTACTGCATTCCTGGGCACACACTCTCTTGCATCTATGGCACACACTCTCCTGCATCCATGGGCACACACTCTCCTGCATCCATGGCACACACTCTCCTGCATTCTTGGGCACACACTCTTCCGAAAAGCTTTTCTATTGCTGCCTCTGTCTCCTCCCAAAGCCTAACTGACTACTCACTAATATCTCAAATTTAATGTCAAAAGAGCTGCCTAGTCCTTTACATGTGAAATTCCTTTAGCCACAAACAACACTTCCATTCTACTTGATTTAACCAACGCATACATGCTCCCAGCATAATATGTGTTATAAAAAGACTAGTTTGCTGATGGATCTGTAAAGTTACAGGCATTATTGTAACATCTCATCCTTAGACAAAGGGTAGAACTGTGTTTTCCCTTTTCTGAATTACAAAAATTAGGAATTTCCGTGCTTGAGTATGCAGGGGACTTTCAATGAACATTTATCATGGAATATCTGGAAGAACTAAAGTTTCTGTTTGTTGGCTTGTTTGGCTACATCCACTCATTTACTAGACCTAAGGGTGAAAACCTGGAAGGAGACTGACTGGAAGGCAATAACAGATTGTGTTACGAGCATTCAGTGTTAGTTGATTTTGCCAACTTGACACAAACCTAGAAATATCTGGGAGGAGGGAATATCTTTAACTGAGAAAGTTGGCACACAGGCAAGTGTGAAGGGTACTGTCTGGATTAACGACCGATGAGAGAGGCCCTGCCCACTGTGGGTGGTGTGAGTGGTACTATTCCTGTGCAGATCGCCTCCGGGTCTGTAAGAAAGGATTAGCAAGTCAGCAAGCAGTGTTTCTTCATGGCCCCTTCTTCAGTCCCTGCCTTGAGTTACTACCCACACTTCCCAGGATGATGGACCTCAAGCTATGAGATTAAATGAACGCTTTCCTCCCCAACTTGGTTTTGGTCAAGGTATTCTGTCAAAGCAGTGAAACCCTCGCTGAGATGCCTTTCTACCTCACTGTCAGTACATAAATGTTGCATGAACAGTCTCAGCAGCAAGCCCAGGATAATCCATCATTTCATTTAGTTACTCTAAAAAAATATGTTCACTACTCAACTGAAGTATGTCTTATAAGACCCCGAGTGTAGTGTTAAACAGATAGGAATGCAGTGTTTTGAGAGCAACTTGTAGAGATCGATATGTATGCATCACCGTGAGCTGAATGATTAAGTTAAATCTGTGTGATCCACAGAGGTTCACTGCTACTTTGTTAATTCACAGGAAGGGTAAACCAATGGAATGGTTTGCCTATCCACCTTTGTACAGCATCAACAATAATCATTTTCGGCTTTCTTGATCTAGCAACAGAATTTCAAACCTCTAAGGTGAGAAGCTTAGCGTCTGAAATTAAAAGCCTGCCATGAACAGTACCTGTGTTCTAGCTGCCAGCTGCCTCAGTTACCTTTAGACCACATGCACAATGGTGCTTCAGCACTAAGTCCATGCAGGACTTAAGCCACACACCAAGCCATGCTAATGTGCAAATAATTATCTGGCTCTCAAATTCCACTGGGGCTGCACAGAGCTCCTGAAGAGGAAAGTAAGAATCCAAAGTGGACAACTCGGAGAGCCAAAAGACTGAAGACAGGAAGGGAAAACCATGAGTACAAACTCTGACATTTACAGCTCCGGGAAGGCAGATAAAAACCTCCAAATTAAGGGTTTAAGAAGTTATATGCCTTTCCTGAAAGCTTTTCCCAAGGAATTAGCTTTCCAGAAAACTTTTATTATGAAGTTCTCAATGAATAAGAACACAGCCGGGGAAAGGTGAATATAGTTAGAAAGAATATATTTGCCCTTAGAGGCTCTGACAGAAATGCATAGGAAGTTATTGAGATGAATTGGAATAGAGTTAAACCTTCAAATTTATAACCAAGTAAAATTTGACAACTGTATTTGGATAATACAATGGAATAGAATGCTGGTGTGTCAGTCTTTTTAATAATGCTAGGACAACATGACATCCATGTATAATGACATATTCATTCTCAACTAGTTATCTACCTCAGATACACAAATACTAACTCAAAGTGACCTAAATTTAAGAACTAATACTGCAGACCTTTCAAACAATACAGGAGTAAATCTTGACTTTGGATTAAGAATTGATTTCTTAAAAATGATGGGATCCATAGCAATTCAACTCAAATAACCTGAAGTGATAATGATAGACCTCTATGCATCAGAGGATAATATTAAGGGGAAAGCTGGTGACAGGGATTGAGTGAGAATGTCCCCATAGTCTCTGGCATTTGAACACTTGGTCCCAAAGTGGTGAAGGTGTTCAGGGAAGATAGGTGATGTAAACTCCCTGGAGGAAGCATGTCACTGTGGATGGGTTTGAGATAAAAAAGCCTTACCTACTCCCAGGTTAATCTCTGTTCCATGCTTACCTGGGGTTCAGATGTGAGCTTTGCGCTCTCTGCCCCACCACCAAGCTGTCCCCATCATTATGAACTCTAGCTCTCTGGGATCATAAGCTCAAATATATTCTTAATCTGTAAGTTATGTCTGCATTGGCGTTTTTATCACAGTAACAGAAGAACAACTAAGACAGACACTGGCACACCAAATTATTCTTGCAAACCATACAACTGTTAAGAATCTAGAAGCAATATCCAAAAGTAATAAGATATATCATTAAAAAGACAAATGCACATCTAGCCAATGGAATATAGTTTGGCTGCAAAACCAATGTAGTACTGGTTACAACCCGAAAGAACTTGGCAAATGTGTAGTCAAAGTCACCAGTCACGGTATCCCATATTATCCTTGATGAAGCGTCCAGAATGAGTGTAGCTAGAGACAAGAAGGAGTGGTAAGGAAGGGTAGAGGGAGTGCAAAGTGATGAATGGAGACTGACTAAGACTAATTGTGGGCTGTTTTTAAGATGCTGAAAAGCATGTTCTTAAACTGTGGTGAGGATGACAAGAACCTGAAAACTCTGAAAAATAAATTACATACTCTGAGCATGATGACCATCCTGTATAGGAATTTCATTTATAACAATTTTAAAGTTGTTATAAAGATTAAAACTAAAGTGGTATCATATTAATAGCCATTTTACTTTAATATATATCACATCTTCATGACTGGATAATAAGGCACAATAAAGAGCCACAGTGGGCAATGCATACAGTTACTCCCCAGCAAACATCGGCTATATAAATGACAGGTATTAGTGAAATGACCAATCAGACAAAAATATGTGCATATGAAGAGTATGCCTCCAAGTAGAAGAGAGTAGGAGAAAATAGTATTATAAAACTGATATATAGTAGAGTTGACAGTGATATATACACACTTTAGATAAACAAAAGCAGTAAGAAGTCACAGGGAGTTGAGAGAGGGAGGCACCTGGTAGGGATAAAGAGGAGGAGGGAAAAGGGAGCATAATCAGGTGTGGGAGGAGATGGGGGTGGGAGAGAAGTACAGCGGGTCAGGAAATTGAATGGAGGTGTGTAGCAAGGCCGGGTGGGGAACTGGGAGTAGCCACTAGAAAGTCCCAGATGCCAGGAAAACAAGAAGCTCCCAGCACCAGTGGGGATGGCAGTAGCTGAAATACCCAAGAAAGGGGAGAGAACCTGTAGAGACCATATCCAGTGGTTAGGCATGGCCTCCCTGGTTGAGGGATGGGACCACCCACCCATCTCAAAAATATTAATGCAGAATTGCTCCTGTCTAAAGGAAATGCAGGGACAAAGAGTGGAGCAGAGACTGAAGGGAAGAACATCCAGAGACTGACCCACCTAGGGATCCATCCCATCTGCAGACACCAAACCCAGTTGCTATTACTGATGCCAAGAAGTGCTTGCTGACAGGAGCTTGGTATGGCTGTTCCTTAAGAGGCTCTGCCAGAGCCAGACCAATACAGATGAGGATGCTCACAGCCAACCATTGGACTGAATACAGGGACCCCAAAGGTGGAGTTAGGGGAAGGACTGAAGGAGCTGAAGGAGTTTGCAACCCCATAGGAAGAACAACAGTATCAATCAACCAGAACCCCCAGAGCTCCCAGAGACTAAACACATGGAGGAACCTATGGCTCCAGGGAAGGGAGGCCCTTGGTCCTATGAAGGGGGATGCTAAGACACTGAGGCAGGAGTGGGTAGGTAGGGGAAGCTCCCCCATAGAAGCACGGGTGTGTGTGTGATAGGGGGTTTTGTGGAAGGGAAACAGGAAAGGGGGATAACATTTGAAATGTAAATAAATAAAATAACCAATTTTAAAAAGAAGAAGTCAGGAAAAGCTCAATACTTAACTTTTAAGAGGTATGTCCAGTATGAACTTTACTGCAAAGGCAACATCTGATTAAAACTTCAACTGAGTGATGATGTTTGGGGTATGTGGAGCTGAAGGTAGGTACAAAAATCAAAAGAGCCCCATGAAGGTGAACGCTCAGTACCTATGAAGCCACGGTGAAACGAAGTCAAAAGAGCAATGGGCAACTGAATCCTGTAGAGCCCTGGAGGTAAGGACACTTGGCAGAATAAGATGGGAATTTCATCTTAATAAGATCATACTACCACTATATTAAGAGCAGAGTCAAAGAGAAGGGTAGAAACAAAGGTCAGAAAGAGATCCATTATCATAATTGAGGTCAACGCTGACAGTAACTTCAACTGCAGTGGTTAAGAGTGGAGCTGCTGACATGTAATTAGATTTTCATATATCCCAAGGAATGGCAGATAACTAGGGATTTTAGAAATAATGGCAATATCTTTGGATTGAAAAACTTAAAAAAGACCAGCTCACATGTAAAGTATTTAATATTACAATAATAAATATTGATGTGGAATCTACTTGGATACCCTGAACTGCCAGAACATCAGTGCTCTACTAGATGTACAGACGGTGTATAATAATAACCACATTCTTAGCTAAGAGCTTCTGCATGGGGCTTTTTTATAGCTGCTAGTCAAATATATATGCACAAAACTGTGTGCTCACACACATGTGCACACATTATTATACAGCATGTTACTCCTCTTCAGTGCTCTGGGAAAGAACATCTACCAGGGCCCTTTACTCTGCTCTTCTGTGCGGCTCAAGGAGAAACCAGCAGGCCCAGAGGCAGCACCACACTAGCTGTCGCAATAGAAGCTAACCCAGAGGGAGTGCAATCTTAAGTCCCATGCAAAGGCCCATCGTCCTCTAACTCTGAAGGGCCAGACTCAGTTATATTTTGGTAGAGACCATCCTATTTTTCTACAGCAACTCGAAATTTAACACCATTGCACACAATATTGTAACAATCTTGATATATTTAAAAAATAAATTTAAATATAATTTTATAAAGAACTTTGTAACTGCTCTATGAATATGTATTTTTACATACTTTAAAATCTTAGGTTGACCTATATATAATACTGTATATATGATAACTTTTCTATGCCAGCAAATCATTTAACATAAAACACATTGGTTTCTCTCTTATCTCTATTTTGATTGATAGCACTAGCTCTTTCTGATACAGTGTAATTATGACTGTTTTATACTTGACTTAGCCAAAAGGCCGAGAAGCAATGACTGCTTTAATTTAGACTTTCCCTAGGTCATACTTTAGTCTGTTCTTGATTGAACTGCAGAAACTCCCAGTAGCATCAGGAACCATTATATAAAACAGTTTATACTATATTATATAAAACATACAGATGTGGTATGTAATATTTTGTACAACTATAATCATTTCTTTTTACAGGAATGAAACCTAAATGTAACAAAACATCAAGTACAGTTTGTAGGTGACAATATTTATTTACTAGAACTAAGAAAATATGAAAAAAAAAAAACCCTAAATATATACTTACAAACTCTACTCTTTCATTTCCTCTAAAATTCCCCAAAAGGCCAACTCCCCACAACCTGAGGAGATCCCTGGCACAGCAGTACTATTTTAGTAACTTTACTTAAGGGTATGTAGATGACTTTGTTTAGAAACAAGAAGATGTGGAATATAGATGATTTCTTTGATCAATACTTAAAGGCAGAGATTAAATATTAGGCTTCCCTTAGACAATGATACCTGTGGAAGCAAATATCTATAATAGGGGACCGGGCATATTTCTGTGATGAAAAGTAAGGTTTCTTATCAGTAATGTAAAAAATGGCTAAGCTGCCTAAGTAATTAATAGTATAATTAGACTGTAAGCTATATACAGTTAATGTCATCAAATGAGACCCCCTCTGCATCTAACTTTCCACATACATTCAACACCATGTTTCTTTTGTCATCTTCACAGCATCTAGGACACTAGTAACTAGTGTCACTAGTCACTAGTGACTGTTTGGCTTAACTTGGTCAAATACCTATGTGGTTCTTATACAGAATTTCTAAGTCATCAAAATCCCCAACAACACAGAAAACAGTAGACCAGGATGGTCACTAGGCGGTGCTAGCACACGCCTTTAATCCCAGCACTCTGGAGGCAGAGGCAGGCAGATCAACAAGTTTGAGGCCAGCATGGTCTACAGAATAAGTTCCTGGCTGGCCAGGGCTGCACAGAGAAATCCTATCTCCTCCCCCAAAACAAAACAAACAAGAACAAAACCCAAACAAAACAAAAACAGAGCCAGGATGGCACACTTAGGTTGTTTGTATGTTTGCTTGGCACAAACTTCATCCCACAGGTTGGAATGCCTCTTTTTGCCCACCATTTTAACAGATCAATTCTATTTTAAATTTTGTTTAAGATTCGTCCTCTCTGCAAACCTGGTGAAACTGCCAATCAATATGCTTGTCGTCTAAATTAACACTAAAATACAGTTGTTTTCTGGTATGCTATTTATATTATCCACAAACAATGTGTGTGTTCATTTTTCATTTGCCTATAGACAAGGGTACATCTGGAGACAGGAATACAAATAGAAGCTTCACTAACAGTCATTCGCTACATTCCAAGTTTTAAAATGTGTGTCAGGTACAACAATTACAAAAACTAAAACCACAGCATGGCAAATACAAACAGAAACCTGACTAAGAGCAGACCCTGAAATAAAACTGTTCTTGTGTCACCACTGTGTGGTCAAGGCAACAAACAGTGAAAAATTCATACCCTAGTGTCAAGAGCAAAAACCCTCTACCAGAAACAGAAACTAAAACGCTATTACTATATATATACACTCTGCCCTATGTATCACTTTTTACACTCTGATGTAAGACTGAAGAAATGGAAAAAAGTCACAAAATATGTAGTTAAAGGAACAATCAGAAAAGCTTTATGACATTGGTGTTGATTCTAAAAATACTTCAACGTACTACAGCCACGACCCTCCAATGGGGTGTTTTCAGACTCAGCTGTTCAGAGGTCTTAGGTACAGTGTCAGCACACCCCAGGGCAGAACACGCCTGAGAGCTCACACTAGGAAGAGAATGTGTGAGAGCTCACACTAGGAAGGGAATGCAGATCCACACTGACTGTTCTGGGTCTCAAGTGGTTTTTAAACTATTTACTACTTTCTTCCAAAAAAAAATAAAGGCATGTTTAGGCTTTCTGCTCCAAAGTTCTGGGTTAGAGAGACCCAAAATAATGTAGTATTACCTTTAACACTTCGATTCAAACCTCTCTAAAACATGTCTAGATTGTAATTTTCCAATCCTGTGTGTATACACCTACCTACACACCAGTTATGGAACATACAAACAAATACTGCCTTGAGGAATTTGAAACTTTCTCTCTCTCTCTCTCTCTCTCTCTCTCTCTCTCTCTCTCTCTCTCTTTTAAAATTTATTTATTTTATGTATATGAGTACACCAATGCTCTCTTCAGATGCACTAGAAAAGGGCATCAGATCCCATTAAGCTACCATGTGGTTACTGGGAATTGAACTCAGGACCTCTGGAAGAGCAGTCAGTGGTCTTAACCACTGAGCAATCTCTCCAGCCTGAAATTTTCAATGTATAATATAAGCTCACTGCTATGTAACAAAAGGTCTAGAACCACTGTTGAGAATACTTTTAGAAGTTGGCCAGGGTTGACGTGATTCAAAAGCAGAAATTTAGATCACACATTTATAGAATTCACTTTATTTTTCAAGTCCAATTGAATGCTGTTTTTAACTGAATTTTATGCGTATGCTTTTCCTGAATGTATGTATGTGCACCCCATGTATGCCTGGCACCCTCTCTTGTCAGATGAGAGAGTGTTAGATCACCTAGAACTGGAGTTGGTAGCAGTTATGAGCCACTGTGTGAGGACTGGGAATGAACCTGGGGTCCTATGAAAGAATGACAAGTACTCTTAACTGCTGAACCATCTCTCCAGCTCTAAATGATGTTTTTGAATTGAATTTATTTATTTAAATAGTTGCATTTATTACCAACCCTGATTTAGAGATCTGAGTTACAAAGTTATGAACTCTGGGAGGCTAGCTTTGACTCTTACTGAATCCAGCAGCAACTCAGGAGCACTTCTCTGTGGAGAACCTCCATTAGTGCTCGCTCCTATGTTCAGGATACCTCAAGGGCTCACACACATCTTTTCAGAAAGTCCAGTTGGAACGTGATATGATTCTGCCAGTCCACAGCAGGGAGGCTGTGGTGATTTGAATGGGATGTCTTGGGCATTGAGATACTTGCTCTCCAATTGGAGGTGCTGCTCAGAGAGGCTTAGAGGTGTGGCCTTGGTGGAGGACGCATGTCACTGGAGGCTGGCTTTGAGAACTATTAGGCTTTTTCTCTCGGTTTCTTGCCTGCAGCAACTTGGGGTTATGAGATAAAATAAACCATACACCACCAGGGAGTGGGGGACGTAAATTCTCAGCTTCCTGTTCCAGCTGCCCTACCTCTGCTCTGTCATCATGGACTCTTCTTGTCCTTGTCCTTCTGGAAATATAAGCCCAAACACATCCTGTCTTCTGTAAGCTGCTTTGGTAGTGGCATTTTTAGCACAGCAAAGGAAAAGTAACTCATAGAATTGTCCTAAGACTTTGAAGTGCCCCCTTTATGCACTTCTGTTTGCCTGCAGCTGACTAGGGAATATTGTTCCACAGTAGATGCAGGAGACTCTTTTTTGTCTAAAAGGGGGAAAAAAGGAGAAAAAGCCTTGTAACTACTGCTCACGAATAATTAAAAATAACAGGGAAGAGGGAAAACACCCCATGATGTTTTAAAAACAAGAAAGAAAAGTGGAAGGGGATGCTAGGGAAAGACCCCAGTATGACGTGGGCATCAACAATTCTGGGTGCCATTCAAGAGAAATTTGCCATCAGCAAAATCTCTCATTATAACTAAAAAGCAACGAATTCCAATTCTCTGAAGTGAATTCTTATAGAAAGTGAGTCTGACCATAATGTCTTCAAAAATGGACATCATTTTAGTGTTTGTATCACAAGCATGACCTTTTAATTCTTAGAAGAATATCTAACACACACACACACACACACACACACACACACACACACACACACACCCCTACCCCGATCAGGTCTCTCTACCATGTCTAAAGTACAAAACGGAAGAGAACATAACTTTGCTTGTATTCTGATACAAAATAATGAAGTCACTCTATCTTACACAAAACTGTGACTCTATACATTATATATATAATGTATATATAGTATATATACATATAAACCATAAACCATACATTAGCAATCTTTGTGGGAGTCTATGAGAAAGACTGCTCACACATTTTATCCTGTCACTCTAAATTTCAACTAGACTCCTTAGCTAGGGACAAGTAGCAATGACCCTTCTATGTATTTACGGAATTTAGTGGCAGCTCAGTTTCCTAGATGGAAACAACTGAGATCTTAACCAAAGCCAAACAGCCTCTGAGTAAAGGAGTTCCTCGAAAAAAATGCGACTGAGAGGCCACCCAAGAAGTAATGAGAAATCCAGCCAGTGTTTCCTTGACTATGTCTTTGCCAACGGACTTCAGTCAGATTAAACTATGTTTGACGAATGGGATAGGACACACAAAACTCCAAGCCTTCAGATGTCAATTGGGAAATGGCGTTTCTCAAGACTGTCACTTTGGGAAGTGTTAGTATCAAGTTCCTAAGGAGCCCATCTCTAGCTTGGAATAGAGATTTGTACGTCTTCAATGGCTGGCTCTGTGAGATTACCAAGAACATCAGAGATCTTAAGACAGCCAGCTTGATTTATGCACACCAGTTCCCAGAGCTCAACGGTCTCATCTTTAGAAGGCTCTTGAACTTTTTTCATTTAAAAAGCATGAAGTTAAAGTTAATTTTTAAATTTAAATGGCCAACTTAGAATATTTACTGTTGAACATAGGAGCAACCACCCATTTCCTAATGCAAGCGGCTGTTTCCATAGTCCTTCCACTTCTGAGCTGCCTTCTTCAGTGTCTCTAATAACGAAGATGAAACGCAAGCCACAGCAGTGAATTCACAGCAGGTTTTCTGTTAGCGACCAATACATTTTGGATTCTAGTCTATGTAATATCCTTGACTTTAACCCCTTAGCCCCTTTAGATCCTAAACGTTAACAATGAGAAAAGACCTTGTTATGTGCGGTCTCAGCACTTAGGAAGCTCTCCTTGATATGAGAGCTGAGTCTTTGTAAGCAACAATATGGCCTTTTATACAGAATTGTGAAATTGTATCTTGTAGATAATAAACCTTTAAATTGATACAGTTTACCTCAATGTTTTACAGATTTCTGTTAAAATTAAGACAGTTTGTGTTCTAATCTCACAGAAATAAAAAAAACTGGTATTTCTTCTACTAAGGAAAAGAAAGTTCAAGGACTTTTTATAAACATCCATACAGTCATGTTTCAGAATGCAGACCCAGATCTTCCTGGCATGGTGTGCATTATTAGATGCTCAGTCTTTCTGTTCTACTCCAATGTCCGATGACAAGCATTTGAATAATTTCCTTCTTGCTGTCAGAAATGGCACAATGTGGGACTATAGTATAAAGTGAAAATTACCTTCTTTATCTATAACTGAGTATGAAGCCAAAAATCCTCGCCCAGCAGCATGGGTTCCACTCATGAACAGCACTGTGACTTCACTGCCTTTGGACTCAATTGACTGATTGATTTGTAAACCCAGACCACAGTATTTGCCTAGGAATGAAAGAAAAGCATGCATTTAGTATGACTCTCATAAGGTCAATGTTTTTAATGCACATAACAATATACTACAATAAACCAGTTACTAAATTAATATAAAGAAATAAGTAAATTTAGGTTAAAAATCAAATTATTATGGAGGAAAAACTGAATGCCAAGTAATAACTATTTAACTGATTTAAAACAAAACAAAACAAAAGCCCTACAGATTTTTCACTAAACTGAGATTTAATTTCTGTAAAAGACGTATATGCTTTACAAAACCATGATGAAATAGTTTTAGAACTAGGCATTGCAGACAGGGTGGTAGCCACAAATAAGAGATCAGTCAGTAGTGTTTATACAGGGTTCCCTCAGGACCTCCTAGCTTCACCTCAGCACATTCCTCAAAATGTCCTCCAGCTGGACCTACTCAGTTTTCTTTCTGAGTATGATCAGATCAGATCTTTCTTGAGGCTTCAGTGATCAGGTGGACTCGCATGGCCTCAGCTACGAACCGAAGACTCAGTAACTTAACCTCTGCCCATAGCCTTGACCTGAAACTCAGATGCATGTATTCAATCTGTAACACACATGTAGAACAATATATACGCTTAGAGCAAATCTAAGTAAATTAAGATAGAAGGGAGAAGGAAATTATTGACACAAAATAGTCACCAATAGGGAATAAAAAGGATTTCCTTATGTGACTTGTAATGGAACTAGTAAATCTGGAACAGAGAGTCCTAAAAATTGTTTCGAACTGTAGTAACATCATCATTTGAATAAGAACAATGTGCATTTCACATGATATCATTCATCACTGGAGAAATGATATTAAAACCATGATGATATATCATTACATACCCCAAGCTGTAGTGACTAGAACAGATAATTTATTAAGTATCAGGAAGGATGTGGAGAAACCAGAACCTTCACAAATTAATGGCAGAAATAAAACAGGCAATTCTGAAACAACTAGGCAATTTATAAAACAGTTATCTATGCAGGAGGAAAGAAATACATCCACTGGGCATTCCGAAGATGAGCCAGAATATTTGCTAATTTAGACAGGGATGAGGCTGTTGATGGGATGGTGATGGGAAAGGCCAAAGGCTGTTGTTGTGGGAGGAAGCGAGCACTGGACACTCTACAGATCTGCTCCAAAGTATCATTAGCCTCCTTCCTGATGAGGGGGTAATATGTGGAAGAAAAAAAGATAGGACATGAGAATGTGTGTATTATCTTACTTTATATTAATGTAAGAAGTGTGCTACAGGCTTAAACATCAGATAGTCATTTCTCAACTCTCTAGAAGTTCCAAGTTCCGAAGAGTGTTTATCAAAATATACCAGTAAGGGAGTGAAAAGACAGCCCATAGAAAGGCGGGAATATTTGCAATGTACAAGTCCAAAAGGAACTCATAACTGGACTGACTTTATTTACAGAACTCTTACAAATGAATAAGGACACAAACAAAAGCAGGAGAGCTGGGCACTGGGACACACGTCTGCAGCTGAAGCAAGAGAATCATTTGAGGCCATGAGTTCAAGGCCAGCCTCAGCTACATAGTGAGATACTGGGAAAAAAAAGAGGTAGGGAATTAACCAATAGAAAAAGTACAGAAAAATCAACACTCTTCACAAAAGGAAGCATTCAACTGGTTAATAAATATGACCATGAACCATCGTGGAGACACAAAGCAAATTTGGAGGCAGCCTCAGCACACATCCTAGACAGTGATACCAATAAAATTAGAGAACACTGCAGTGGAGTGAGGTACAACTCAGCATTCACTGCAGTCATTGATGCCCCGAGGAATGTCTAGGAATCTAAGCATCGTCAACAAATGACCCCAAACTCTCGTAGGTATAGACACGATGCTGTGTCCAGAGTGGATGGCTAATAGTTACCCAAACCTGGTCACACCACAGGAAGAACTTCATTATTTTTAGTGTGAAGTTGGACTCACTTCTAAGTTTTCTACATAGTAAATAATGCTGACACTGCAACCAACATCATTCTAACACATGTTAAGTTCTCTAGTGCTGACTCTTTAAGAGTACCACCCAAGCCAACTCCACTCAGTATGGTATCCTCAGTACAAAAACAGCACTACCTTAATCAAACCAACAAAACATCTGAAACTTTAAAATTTTTCACTTATCCAAAGCACAGGGAAGGAATGCAGCTGGCTTTAAAGTCTTTGGTTGTAGTATAATTGCCCCCTGAAATATTCTCTCTTGGGATTGCAGCTGACTGAAGCATGCAGGAGTGCTAGCATGGCAGACCAAAGCATCCTAATACAAAGATTACAGCATGCAGAGGGATCAAAGTATCCACTTCGTATGACTGATTTACCCTGTCACACTCCTCTGAGTAGACTTTCCCCCATCCTTGTGATATTTCCACAAGAAGAGAGACTTCTCTAAGAGAGACTTAAGAGGTATGATCGGTCCTACAGATTCATATGGTGAAAAAGAAAACCAGTTCTTACAAGTCCTCCTCTGATATGCATATATGCATTCACAGACATATACACAAATAAGTGTAATTATCTTTAAAGATTATTTTCTGAAGGCCAGTTTGGTGTTACATGCCTGTACCTAGCACTCAGGATGCTGAGACAGGAAACTTATTCGAAGCTTGAGGCTAGCCTGTGCTACATTATGAGGCCCTGCCTCAAAAGATCAAACAAAAAAACAAGCTACCTTCCAGAAAACCAACAAACTTCTGGCTAAAAGTAAACTTCATGTTCTACTTAAATGCCTTGATAAAATCTTCTGAAAGGGTGTTGTTAGAAGATCCTAGCTCTTCTAAAGCTCACAGCTTTGTAAGGATAGTGTAGGATAGTGTAAGGATAGTCCCTATGCCAACCACTGCAGTCTAAAGAGCAGAGGGTTGTCACATGTAAAACCTGACCTGTTCCCAGGCAACAGGGCAACATGCATGGCATGCCAAGAAAGCTCTCTCAAAGTTTTTCTCGAAAAGTAAACTTTTATGCAAAATATCAAAACTTTAAATAATTCCTAAGAAGACTCACAAATGAACCAACCCATACCTCAAATGAGATACCTAAGCACAGAGAAGATCTGGAAGAGAAGGGAAGATTGTTTGTCTGTAACAGTGTAGAGGCAGCGCTCCCTCAGGTGAAGATCCAGACAAATAATTTTAAGTAACAGTCTCCTGCAGGCATGGCCAACCTACCGCCTACAATCCAGGAACTCACTTAGAACAGCACGAGATCTTTGCTTTTGTAAGCTCATTGCACAGCTCTTCAGTGTGAACTACAATGAGAGCTAGATATCTCACTAAGAGAGAAGTGAGTTAGAGCACGTGCAGGTGGTGATGTGAATATGCTTGGCCCGGGGAATGGCATGATTAGGAGGTGTGGCCTTGTTGGAGTAGGTGTGCTACTGTGCAAGTGGGCTTTGAGATCCTCCTCCTAGCTGCCTAAATTAGTCTTCACCTGGTTCCCTTCTGAACAAGATGTAGAACTCAGCTCCTTCTCCAGTGCCATGCCTGTCTGGATGCTGCCATGCTCCCACCTTGATACTAATGGACTGAACCTCTGAACTTGTAAGCCAGTCCCAATTAAATGTTGTTCTTTGTAAATGCTGGTGTTTCTTCACAGCAATGGAAACCCTAACTAAGACAACACAGAAAAGACTCAAATGAATCATATAATAAGTATTGGATGACAGTTAAAAATATCAGTACGAACTCAACATCTTAAATAAATACCACTAAATATAAAAACATGCATGCATACAATTGCTTATGCATGCATGCACATGCGGCTCTATGCATAGCCGCACATCAATGTATGAAGTCTGTATTCAGAGGATATGGCAGCCCACCATTCCTGAACTAAAAAAGATTCTGATTTCTAATTTTATTGTACATTAAAAGAACAAAAGATTTCTTGAAGAAATAATGAATTATAAAATCTGGGTAAGATAAGCCTAAAAATTCTGCGCCTTACATTAAGGATTAATATATATATGTATCTCTAAGTCAAGGCTCTTTTCCCCTTATTCCAGCACAGTCTGCATCAGTAGGGACAGACTGCAGACCTGGAGAGCCATTTTACACTCTATCACTAAGCACGGCACGTGTGCATCAATGTTTCTATTCATGGTAGTACTACAGGGACTTACTCCAAAACCGTCTTTACAGTTTAGCAGCTCAGAAGTCAGCTATCAACAACAAGGTTGCTAACAGACAGCACATAAAGAGAACAAGAGGGTACTGTCCAGCTGCAACGTAAACTGATACCTTGTCAGTTAAACACATCCTAATGAGTTCAGGATTTCAAACATCCTTCCTCTAGAAGCCATTCTATTTGTTTCCTCTAAGTGATTACTCCAGACTACTACTTCTTAGGGAAAATAAATTTAACACTTATAAAACCCCAAACCTAATTTTCAATACTAAAATGGATGGGGTATGTTTGAGCCTGCCTCTGTTCTGAAGGGGCAGTGAGTCAAGACTAGAGAAGATAAAGAACTCAGAACCTACATCATTGGAGTCTGGAAGCCCTTATGCATTTCTTTCTTCTATAATCCAGGGCAGAGAGGCACCGGTCAGAATGTTAAATGCTTATTTTGAGAGCATTTCACTTCCCTGCGATGTGTTGGGAAACACATCCCAACCATTAACACGGATGTATGTCAATGGGGACAGGTGCAGGTGTTCTATGACACGTGCATGAGGAGGCAATGCAGCATGGAAGCTGAGCTTCAGCAGGAGCCATCATTTACTTGGTTCCTTTGACCTTCCTGCAACTTTGTACATTGTGCAAAGGGTAGAGGAGGGGAGGAAAAAGCAGAAAGAATGGGAAATAAAAGGTGGCTATTAAACACTTTAAGCGATTAAAAGGAGACCATTAAACAATTAACACGTGCCAGCAGGGCTAAATATGATTCCGTTCCATGCCTTTAGAAGACTGAAACCTGGGCTGGCTCTTGGCTGGTGGGAAGGACTCCCACAAGGAGCTCCTGGATTTTGGCTAGGCAGAGCAATGTCAAATCCATGCTCCCAACATCTCCCGGGCCTCTGTTGTTCTTCCCTGGTCACAAGGCCATGGTTCATTGCCCAAAGACAGAATTCACTAACTTATTAAAAATGCTATCCTGGAAACTTCCAAAAATACACCCAAATATTAGAATGTTAGCTCCTACATGACCCCCTTGGCTTATCCCTTTCCTTATCCCCTTTCTTAAAGAAATACTTTAAAACCATTTTTGCTACTAAAACAAGCATTCTTTATTATCAGTGAATGACGAATGCCTCCTAAATTTCTTTAATAAGCTTAAAAATATCTTTTAAACACCATACACCTAGGACCCAGGACTTGGATAATTAAAGCCGGATTTGACCTAAAAGCTTCCTTTCTGTGATGTGGTGCCCATGGTTCCAGAAAATACTATGTAACCTGTCAAGGGATGAGAGCAAATAGATTGCCCTCCCTGTTGCAACACCTATGAACCATGACAATTTTGCAAGCACGGCAAGAAGTGCGTAAAGATGGAGCAGATAGCACCTGCGTGCCTTGGAGTCTAACTGAACTTATAGCCCACAGCACAGGAGGGAAACCATCCTGGTACTGGAAACCCGATCAGCTTCCCAGGGCTAGTGAGTGCAAGGAGCTTAGAAGAGAACGTACTGCTGCCACTCAGCAAGACAAGCACAGTTCCTGACTACATTCTAAATCTCATCCTTACACCCAGAGGTCACGTGTGCCTTCCAACCCTTTCCAAAGAAGCCTCTCTTTACAGAAAATGGAAACCATCCCAGAAAAGCACAACTGGTCACAATGCAGTCATGGGGAGTCCAGTCCCAATGGATATCACAGCTCCTGTACTTATGGTTCAGGTTGCATTGTGGAAGAGGGGCAGAAAGATTCTAACAGCTGGAAGACCGGAAGTACACAGTAAAACAGCCTCTCCTAGAAATGGCCGCATAAGCAGGACCAGAACCATGGTAACAGCCTTGGATATTCTAATGTAGAAGGGGAGAAAATTTTTAGGGGTTCCACCCCAGATAGAAACTAACAGGCTACTAGTGGCTGCTGGGAGAAGAAAAATGAGTATCTCTCAGGGAGTCCCCTTATTGGGTGTCCAATGCAGAGTGATCAACTCTGAAGTCATATACATACATACAAAAATCCCCCAGACTCAGCAGGTTATATTTACATGTACTTATGTGTACGCGTGTGTACACTCACACACACACACACACACACACACACACACGCACACACACACACACATGCTTAAAGAAAAAGAGGCTATCAACTTGAGAGTGGGATGCATGGGAAGGGCTGGAAGAAATGTGAGGGGGGAGTGATGGAAATCTATTCAATCAAGACCTTATTAAAAACAAATAAAAAATTGAAAAAGCAAGCAAAATAATATTGAAAAATGTCTTTAAAATTAGTCATCCTCAATCCTCAATCCTCAATCCAAGTAACCAGGACCCAGTAATAGCTTTCGGTCCCTTTTCCTCCCTGTTCTGTCTCCTTCCACTACAATATGTGGACGAAATGAGACCGTTTGTTTTGACAGAACTTCTCCTATTTTAGTTTTAACTTAGTCCTTATGGGCATATATACTTTATTTCCATCTTCTCTGTTTTCGTTTTCACTGCTGTCTCAGTTACACTCACGGAGTCCTCCTGAAAGCCCTCAAAAGCACTGTCCACACACCTCCCACCAGTGCTACAGGACCACGGTGGCCACACAAGTTCTGACCATCTCACCCAACATCGTACGGTGACGGTATGGAGGAGCTACTCAAGCTACCAGGATAACGAAGAATTTCTGGTAACTCAGAGGTTCTCAGTCAGTAGCAGGAAATGGGCTAGGATGAAAGACTCAGTTAGGGATGGAGGAGTGAGGGGATGGCCACAGCTGGATAGTCAAAGAGCAAGACACCACGTTCCTACTGTAATCCTGAAAAATGTTACGTGTTGATACCAATATCTGCTTCCAAATAAGCTCAGAGAAGTCGAGTGGTCTTTACTTTATGTCAGTTCACTAAAACCTTTACAGGTCTCAGCCTTTCGTAACAGAATGGTAGTGATCTCTAAGCCAAAGCCCCTAAATCTTGGAGGCAAAGTAGATTTCCCTGGAAACCTTTTATAACTCTGAGGCTTCTGTCTCACACAACCCAGTTCAATCTGCTGGATTTGGATGGAAAGCAGGTCTAAAGTATGTTTGTAAGTCTCCCAGGTGACTGTTACACAGCTCTAACTGAGAACCACTGCTCTTACACTAGGAATACAGTCACCATTCTGTTCTCTGCACCTACTATGCAATCACACACTGTTCCAGGCTACACACACACACATACACACACACACACACACACAAAGAGAGAGAGAGAGAGAGAGAGAGAGAGAGAGAGAGAGAGAGAGAGCATATAACTGAGAAAACAGTGGTCAGGTGCTCCCAACAGATCACAGCAGGCTAATGGCAGATTTAGGCTTTAATCCAGAGCAGTTTGGATTCTGAACTCATGATCAGCATGCTACACTGCATCCTGACCATGCATCAATTATATCCGAATCCTATGACTATAAATAAAATGATCAAAGGAAACATAAACATAAGAGAATTTACTTCTACCTTCTTAGAAGCAGTACAGTGGCATCCTGCATGAAAGTAACCAAGTGTGTCTTACACGAGGGTACCATGTGCATCTTGTACAAGGGCAACCATGTGCTAATAAGAAGACTAGAATTCCCTCTTCACAAAAGAAGACTCAATTTGAGATTTCTACATTGTCTACAATGGTTTATGTGCCAGCTAGTTAGTATTAAGTAACAATAACTGCTTCAGTTTTAAACCTTAAGGAAACGACAGGTAGCATGCATTAATGCCTTACCTATTTCCGTTCTGCTGACTCCAATTCCATTAAAGATTTTCAGGTAATTAAGGTGACAATAATCAGAATCTTCAATGTCAAAGTCACCGAATTTGATGCGAATTCTTTCTCCCGTCTTTACTCGAATCTCCCATTCACACACAGTGCTGTTAGGATAGGTATGTGGGTAGTTGATGGATGTAAGGGTTCCACTCTCAGGGCCTAGTACAGTGTGTCCACATCCATCACCTAAAAATACAAAAACAAAACACCAAATGGATGGTTCTCCCTCCTCAAGCTTGCATGTAATCAGCGTCTACACACAGACCTATAGCAACACAGGATGACAGCACATATTTACAGAGGCACTTCTTCCTTTGCAAAGAACAGAGCAGACAACACAGTTCTTAGCACATCTACTCAAGATGGAGAGAAGGAGCCAAGAAGTCAAGACAAAATCAACAATGACTAACACAATTCAAAGTACTAAAATTTATAAGTTCAAAGGACTTTCCATTTGAACATACAGTTATACAGTACTTAAAGACATAACGTAATAAATCCTATTGTTAAGAGACGATCACCATGTATTTACAGTAACCACTCAAAGTAAACATAAATGTAAAGATGCGGTCAGCTGCTAAAGTCTCTATGAGCAGGAGCAGGATTTTGAGGAAAAAACTATCACATGCCAAGATGTCCCAGACAACTGGCCATCTTTCAGACAAGGAACTACAGCTAGATTCGGTGATGTTTAATTCTATATTCCATTGAAATTGGGCTGTGTGACTTCCCCTCCCAAATTTCTCTCTCATAATAAAAAGGAAGAGGCAAAAAGTCAATGGCCGACTGCAGAAATGACTTTAATATCTTAACAGCAGGATTACTTTGTTTCAGAAATTTCTTCAGCAACTGAGTATCAAGTTTTAGTAACAGCATATTGTTTGCATCTTAACTTTCTCACAGATGATTTTTAACTGAGTAAAGAAGTCATTAACAAAATGTACATTTAGAAGATTCAGCTGTTGCTCCCAAGGTAATGTTCAACATTCAGTAACAACGAGATTCAGTGAGTCTCTTTTTAATAGGATGATAAATACATCCCTTTTAAAATAATGGGGTTTTCTCCTTTAAAAGAACTATTCATTATCATCTTTTGGAATAGTATAGACTTATAGAAAACATTAAAATTGACACTTGTGGGTTTAACTTAATCATTACAGGCACGGATGGCAGTAACAGAATCCCCCTCATGTTATTACCTAACAATGTACTATGCATTCAATTCACTAGAACAAATTAAACGTTATAACAGCTTAGTAGTATAGGGCAAGTGAGAGGTGGCAAGTAAGTATGCACTAACTGAAAGTGATAGAGTAACTTCAATTTACCAAAAGGCAGTTTCATTTCCACAAAGCAGCAACTATCCACATGCAGCCCTTGACGGTCCTGAAGCAGCAGTGGCTTCGGCTGGGGCTTTACTTCCTGACCCACGTTAGTACTGCATGCTGGTCTACTTTTGAGTTGGATACTATAAATTCTGTTTTCTGAAAAAACACTTCACATAAAGTTTAGCTTTCACTCAATACTACACTTTATTTCCCACCCCTGATTTCATTCATGCACAAGAACTAGGTATAGTGGATTAATAATATAAAAAATATGGAGAGAACAAAGTAAATGTGGGTGTGAAATACACCCACTGATTTTTACAGTAAAACAGGCTCATACATAATAAAAAAAATACCATTTCCTTCCAAAGCTACCATAAAATTCCCTCTCTCTGTCTCTCTTGGATATAACCTAGAGTAAAATCATAAGGCTATAAAAACCTCCAGTGTGAAAATAAGCAACTGAGATATAAGTACCTTTGGAATAATCACTAACATTTTCCCTTAGAGAAGCAAAAACAACTACCCTGAAACAGTATCTAGCATTTGAAACTAGCTTGTGATCCCTAGAATGTTTCAATATTTAAAAAACAATTCTTTGATAGATAATTAAACATTTCAGATTATGCTATTTTTGATATGCAGAATTAAAAGCTGTGATTGGAAGTGTAATGGAATTCTGAAAGTCAAGAATCACCTGCTGACAACCCACACGTGACTGTAACATACCATCTCAGTTCACGGATTCCTCTGCAGACTATCAGTCAACTTGAGATTGTTATTTTAAAGCCAGAGTTACCAAAGAGTACAAGCAGAGTGTTCAGAGTAATTTTTTTTAGATGTTTTAACTTTCAGTAAAATATAGAAACTGTTTCTTGTTCTCTCCACCATTAACAATGGTTTAAAGCTAACAAGATACCTAATAATTGATGGAAACAGGCCTTCCGCATGTGAAGATGAAAGCAATTAAAACAGAGCAGACTTTTTTCAAAATCTGGTATGGGGGAGGGAGGGCACAGCCAACAAGTCTACAGCAGTGTGCCAAGAATGCTCTAAAATCTGAGCTGGAGTTCAGCACTCCCTCCTCTCCAGGCAGATGATGCGCACCAGAAGCCCCAGTTAAAAGGACGTCTCCAGTCTGCTGCAGTGAACATTCTCGAATGTTTTACATTTCAAGGAGTGATAAATTTAACCCAACTAGACAGAATTTGCCATCACCTATGTGTCCAGACAGCCCAGTTCGAAGGGGTCACCAGGCAGAGCACCCATGCCTACTAGGCCGGCAGTTGCTTTCAATGAAGAAATACATTTATATTGTGACTCTCCGCACACTGGCATAGACTCCTGACCTGCTAAACTATCTTTGACCTACTAAAGCAGTGGTTCCTCAACCCGTGGGTCACAACCCCCTCAGAGCTAAATAACCCCTTCACAGGGGTCACCTAAGACCACCGGAAATACCAGATATTTATGTTATGATTCAGAACAGTAGCAACACTGAAGTTATGAAATAGCAACAAAAAAAATGTTATGGTTGGGGGACTTGCTACAACAGGAGACACTGTATTAAAAGGTCCCAGCATTAGGAAGTTTGAGAACCACTACTGAAAGGTCCATGCCTGCAGAGTGGAAAATGCTTCCCACCACTGAAAAGGCCCCATGTTAAATTTAAGACAAGGAAAAACCAGGTCCTTGCTTTCACTTCAAAAGAAGCAATGATTTCCTGATTATTTTTGAGTCTTAAAACTAAAGTTGACCTAAGAAAACACCTGATTATATGTAAACATATTTAAAAGTAGAACCAAGCCCTAGATAATTATCAAGGCCATCTAACTTGCTGACAGCAGCAGAGGTTCCCAGGCAGCACAGCATGTTTTCAGTCATCTCTAATGGAGGAAGAGGGCTGTTCCGGACAGCTGAGGCAGAGGCTGGAGTGCTACCCAAGGCTCTCAGGATGGACCAGAGAATGAATGGCCTCAAGTGCGATTCAAGAGTATGACTTAGGACCAAGGCTAGAAAACCAGTGTCTTAGTTCTGGGCTGGGCTTATCTGGCCAAAGGACAGTGTGGCTCAACTCATTCAGGGTGCAGCTAACAAGTGGAGAGTCCTATCTCCCTCTTCTCAGTATCTGAAGCAAGTGAACCCTTTGTTTTTAATGGTATACTGTCCCCAGATTTGGGGACTAGTGTTTTGATAGCGGTGATGTTCTATGCCTAGGACACACTACCCACTCTTACCCATGTTTGTTTACATAACAGAACTGATGAAGTATAAGTACTACAGAAGTCAACCAGACAACACTCTCAACCCTACAGCACTACAATTTGGGCAAACTCCACCATCACCATTATCACCACCGTCACCACCAACTTCCTTCTCCTTCCCCATGGTCTCCTCTAGACTATAACTGACCAGAAAGGGTAGATGCTGTTATTGTGCGCTTTTCATCTTGAATGTACTTCTGTCAGGGGAAGAACACTGGAACTCGATCCGACTGCTCCGCCACTGCAGAAGTACTCTGGGGTTACTTAGAGAACACGCATTCACTTCCTCTGAAGAGTGCAAGGTCAGATGTGTTAAGCCAGATAACAAATTTTGATACTGTTCCAGGAAAATAACTGAACGATTTTCTTTTGTTTTTATTTTTTAAGAGTTTCCCCAAGGAAAACATTAAACATATTCAAATGCCTGTGAAATAATCCAACTAGGAATACAGCTTATTTCAAGCTGTTTTATCCAAACTCCAAACCAGGTATGTTTTTTAGACAAGTGTGTGCCCTGATGGCCCAGTCACCCTTGCACATTAGTGATACGGTTACTAATAAATAATACAATTATCAAATTTTAACAATAGGAGCCCTATGTATTCTTTTACCACAGCAAATACAGATGCAGCAAATCTCAAACCTGTAGAAATATGCCCCAAATGGAAAGCAATGGAACTTTCACTACACCGAAACTTGTCCAGAGTTTTCAAGGATTTTGGTTGTATAGTGAAATGTTGAGTCTGACTGCACTGCCTCTAAGTGTCGCTTTTGTAATACCTCGGAACACACCCGGGAGATGGGAAGAAAACCACGCAGCTCTCAGTGAGCAGGAGAAAAGTTCACAGAGAAAAGGTACAACTGTTAGCGATTCATCCAGTTTCACTTGGCTACAGTGCAGTTTTTACTCACACTGTAAATTTCCAGACTAGAAATACGAGGCAAGCCCTAAGACTCCCAGGTTTCCTAAGCCGAAGATCTCAACTATAACTTCATTTCACTTCCTGGTCTTTGTCCCTGGTAATGTGCTGTGTTCTGAAAGTGAGCTCTGATGTTAATGCTGGTGGAGTACTTTCTTTTTGACTGTCATTCTCACATGACAGCTCTTCCACATAACACAGTGACACTTTTAGGCAGACTTCTTTCCTAGAGCAGCTTTAGCGTGTAGGCTCATCACGAAGGGCTGGTTAGAACTGACGATTGCAACAGACGCATCATCTCTCAGAGCTCAGTTTACACCCTTCTTGGTCCTACACATTCTATGGGTTTAGGCAAATTCATCACTGGATGCTAATGGCCATGCCATGTATTTCTCTCCTCCTTATCACCCCTCCCCCCCCCCCACAATCTCCACACTCTCTCTGGCAGTCACTGTTCCTTAATATCCACAGTGCTGCCTCTCCCAGAATGCCAGCAGGTGGATGCACTCCCTGTGCTGGCTTTTCACAATGGCTCTGTGCCTCCTTTTTTATTGCCTGGTGACCCCTTTCTCTTATTTATTTTCTTAATACTAAATATAAGGCAGATATGGATGCAGTGTCAAGGGAAACTTAGAAAACTAAACAATCCCATCATTCTCTTGTCCTAAACTCATTCCTCCATGTGATCTTTATTATTTATGTGTGGGAATTTCATATGAGTACTGTATTTACATCCTCTTCTTTCTTCTCCAACTCCTCTGTGTCCCCCTCTTCTCTTTTATTCAAGTTTTAAACATTTATTTATGAATTTACAAACTTAGTGGTATTTTTCAACATGTATATCTACACACCAGAAGATGGCTTCAGACAGTTGTGAGCTGCCATCTGGGTGCTGGGAATTGAATTCAGGACCTTTAGAAGAGCAGTGAGTGCTCTTATCCACTGAGTCACCTCTTCAGGCCCCCATAACCTCTTCTTTAGTTACCAGTTACATATTGTGTGTGTATGCGTGCATCACATGTTCATAGACAAATAGAGCCTCCTGAGTCCACTTAGTCCTGCTCATTTGTGTATGTGTTTAGTGAAACCATACCCATTAAATCTCCTAAATATGGTTACCTAAACTGTACTTGAACAATGACAACACCAGCCGACAGGACATACCAATGTACATAGGAACAGCTCATGGGCCCCACTCTAGATGAAGAGCTGCAGGTAATTAAAGGAGAGGATAAAGGAGCCCTTTCCAGGCAAAAGCCCCCATAGGTTATCCGACCCATGCAATAATTTACAGATCTGAATTTAAAAGGAATGCAGATCTTCACTACACACACACACACACACACACACACACACACACACACAGGGGGGGAGTTGGGGGGAGAAAGAGAGAGAGAGAGAGAGACAGATTTTACCCAGGATCCCATGGTTAAACTATTGAGAATTCTATAGCAAGCTCAAATGTCCATTCTCAAGGACTCACTGTGATTTTGAGGTTAGCTACTCTAGCTATGCTACGGTTTTGCTCTCTGTAAAATGGGCAATGGTAGGAATCCACTTATTTACTGTATGAGCCCACCTGGTGGCAAGGGCAGAATTCACACTCATGCTCTTAATACACATTTGTGGGGATTATTCTCACAATAGCACAATAACACTACTGAAAATATATCTGAACGGCTTTTGTCTTCTTTTGTGTTGACCCATTTATACTTTGGCTACAATCTAGCCAATTAACAAGAAGAACAATGCCTTATTACTTTAGAAATTTATAGCAACTTCAGAGGCCAAGATGGTCTCTGGTCTTATGAAGATGATAATAAATTCCTGAGAGTTGCTCCTTACTAATTATTTCTACTCCAACTGAGCAGCTTGTTCACTTGGAAAGTTCTAGATCTCCTTATCTTTATCCTAATCCTCAAAATCCATTATCTAATTATAAGATCACCAACTTCTGCTCAGCTACCCCACAGTATTTCACATTCAATATACCCGAGCTGACAATGGACAGCTTTTGCATGGCATGGTGGGCCCTGTCCATATAGTTTATAGCCGGACAGATGCAGCAAGTATTTCCAGGGAGGGTGAGTTGTACCAAGAACTCCTTGTCCATATTTTAATATGCTTGATTACACACATTTATGTCAGCTTAGCATGGCTATCTGTCAGGCAATGCACTCTACTCACATGGATAACTACGAACAAGAATAAAACAGTCTTTAACACACCATGCTTAATTCAGAAGCAAACACTAGATAACTTTCGAAACCTTCCATAATTTTATGTAAGCTCACCTAAATGGGATTTATACCTTGCAGCTTCCAAGGCAATTGAGTGGATTCAATAAAACTTAGCTGTGTGTGGTGGCACTTGTTACCATGCATAGAAGGCTGGGACAGAGACCTGTAGAGAGCCTGCATCAGGTCAGCCAGGAATACATAGCACCCTGGTCCATGGGTGGGCACTGAGGGACAGTTGTATATGACCTCATGCCCTCTGGTCAGCTGCCTGGTCCAGGGTGGGCACTGACTCACCCTCTGCCTACTCACTCTTCCCTCTAATTTCTCTGTTTTGCTCAAAAAGGAAAACCCAGAGTGACTCCACTTTAGCACTTCAAATCTTGGGGACTTAAAGCAGCAATGACCCCTTCCACACAGAGAAACCTTGGAGAGGAAAGTGAGGCCAAAACTTTGGTTTCTGAAGAGCAACTGCATGCTTTTCCTTGACTTAGCAAGGTACAGCTCTACTCTAAAATCCAGTAAGTTCTCCTCTACATTTAGCAGGCCTGGATTTCAGTTTCTAGGACCCCAAGAGTCCTGACGAAAACCTAGCCTCCACCCTGGCCGTCCCTCACATCCAGACAGTGAGCTCCTAGGATACAATGTGAACACTGGCAAGCAAGAAAGGACAAGATAAACCCTAATCCAACTGTGACTGTAGAGGCTGAAGCTCAAGAACAGCCGAGACACATAGAGTTACAGAGTGAAGGGCAGAACCAAGGCTTAGGTGACTCTGGTCACTTACAGGCTAATCCTCCAATTTTACCTGGACACCTGAGTCCTCTACTTGCAGAATTTGATGCATTGAGCCACGCAGAACTTCTATGAACAGCAAATGAGGTGGGAACCAGGAGTAGGGAATGGAAAAGTGGGTCTCACACATTTGAACTTAGGAGGTTTTAACTGCTGAGTTTCGAAGAGTTGGAGTAATTTCATATACTAATTCACTTACTGAATGACCTGAGAAGACAGGTTTAAATCTGTGCGGCTGGTAAATTTTGACATAATTAGTCAAACATGACTGGAATTCCTTGATCTACTTTCCCCTGGAAGTTGCAGGGGGAAAAAAAAAAAAGCTTGCGGCAATTATCAGAACCAAACTTTAAGCCCAAATCTGAAAGAGAGGACACAGGAGTTCATTCAACTTTTTGCCAATGATTTGGGCTGTCACTGTTCTTGAAAGCAGCCAATCCAAGAGGAAGAGTCTATAGTCAGAGTTCCAGTTTGAGAGAACTCCCAGAGCTGAGACACTATAGCAAAGAACTGGTACTCCTGGGAGGGGAGGCCTGGGAAGACGGACAGACTCCCAGGCCCTGGGAGAGGGCTCCATTCCTTGGGGAATGAGATAAGAGCCCAAATCCTGGACTCATGGCTACGTGTGGGACTGAGCCAAATGGCAAAAGCATGAAAGACTGACACCAAATAATGTGCTGGGACAACAGATCTGCAGCAGATATGGGGTTAATACAAACATTCAGTATAGCAGACAGCACGGGGAAATATTAGCAACAGGAAACTATGTAACACTCAACCCAACACAGAAAGTCCAACTTGGATATGGGTGGGTGGAGATGCTTTACACAACTCTTCCTAAGGACAATGCTTGGCGATTTTTAAATATGATTAGTAAGAAAAGAAAAGTAAGGGCGGGGACTCCAAGTACAGGACACTGCTATATAAAGATATCAGCACAGACACTAAAACAAAATGTCTTGAAAGTGCTTCTTAGTGAAATACAAAGTAGCCCAGTCTTATTCCCCAACTATAAAGTGCTGACAGGGGCTGTATGGGGCGAGGACAAAATCCAAGGAAAGAACCAGTCGCTAGTGTGTGTGTGTGTGTGTGCGCACATGAGTGACACAGAGTGGCTTTTGGACAGCATCCTGTAAGTGATACAGGAGCTGATGACAGATGCTAGGGGGCTCACTATGGAGAGCAATATCCTACTCCATTAGATCAGGGCTGGCTCACAGTAACCAGTCAACTGCTACCTGACAACTGACTAGGCAGAAACAAAGGGCACAGCACTAGGGAAGGAGTGATGGCCCGGAGCACTGGCCAACGCTTGCTACTCAGTGTAAGAGGGTAGGCCTTTGACTCCCTTCTGTTGAGTCTACCATCACCACTTCTCAAACATCTGCCAATCCTGGAAAGCCCAGCCACCCCAAACTAACACATCAGCAAAGCTTCTGCTTCCGCAGTCATTGTAAAATGTCTCCTGTAATCCGTACCACTGTGCATGGCACTCAGTGGAGCATAATTACTTACTCAATTTGTGGGGTATCTGAAGACAAGGTGATGCTTTATCTCCTCTGAGTGTTACAGGGTTGTACTGAATGACACGTGAACATTCTCCTGAGAGTGCAGGGTAGCTACCCCACTCCCACAGTTTTTGAAGAAAATTCAACAGAATACTGGTAACTCCTCCCACATCCCAAACAATACAATTTAACTCAAAAGCTAAAGGTACTTAACTTAACAAAAGCCTTGCAGAGGATTCTGGACCACTGTCTTTTAACCACTGTCTTCAGACTGTGGGCTGATTTAGCAAGCAAAGTTCAGTAACTTTTAGAAGTCACAATTCTCATCATTATACTGGCTTTCATTAAAACTAGTTTATCTGAATACTTTCCCATGCTCTTGAACTATGTTGATTTGGTCCAAATAATGACCTGAAAATTTATCATGATATACTTTATTAAACTAACATTTTCAAGTGAAACTTTCTTATTCTCTCCTGAATGACAAATTTAATAAAATGTAAAAGAAAATACAAGCCTAATTGATATGACAGCTTCATAAAAAGTGAATTCACTGTGATAAAATTTTACATTTTATAATTTGCTGGTATTTTATAAATATGTTTGCCTGTGTTAAAATTATGAAACTATGTGACTAGAGAAGGGAGAATTAAAAATTGATAAAGTAAGAGACAACTGTGGATCGTTACCATCTGAGAGTTTTGCTTTACATTATCACTATCTTCTGTAAAGTATTTTCTAAGACATATATGAAGTGCCATGGCTGCAAAGTTGTGAGAAAGTTATCCAAAACCAAAGCAGGAACCCCACGAGAAAAGCTGCTAGCCTGGCTCACATCCTGTCTGTCTCAGCAGTCACATTTGGGCAGTGGGACTATGTATCACTCCTCTCATCCTAGGCCAGTGTTCTATACCCTTCCAAATAGCCACTGTCTACTTGTATGTATTTAATCCAGGGTCGCCATTTACAGTCTTATATTCATATTGCTCGTTAGACTACAACTACATAAATTACTCTGCTGAACCTGAATTAGACACATGCAAATATTGGGTTCCTACTTCCACATCTTGGTTATTTGGAAGGATGACCTAAGCTGAGAATGATTAGGAAAAGTCATAAAGACAGCCCCAGAACAGAGCTACATAAAAGAGCCCTGTTTTGGTTTAGTACTGTGGTTCCCAACCTTCCCAATGCTGAGACCCTTTAATACAGTTCCTAATGCTGCGCTGACCCCAACCATAAAATTATTTTTGTTTCTACTTCATCACTCCAATTTTGCTATGGTTATGAACAGTAATATAAATATCTGATATGCAGGATATCTGATATGTGAACCCCATGAAAGGGCCGCTCAATCCCAAAGGAGCTGTGAGCCACAGGTTCAGAACCACTGGTTGAGTGGTTGGTTGATAGCTTTTTGAGGTAGGGGCTCACAAGATGGATGTTGTGGCTAATCAGGAAGCCCTGACTACCCTGCTTCAGCCAAGAGCTAGGATAGCAAGCTGGCTTGTGTTCCATGTTTTGTCAAACCAAGAAAAGAGAGAAAATTCTAAATCTACCCAATATCGACAATTATAAATGTTTCTTTGCTGAGGAAGAAGTTCTGCATTTCTGAAAATTTGCAAATTCTGGACTTCCTTAGCATCACACAAGCCAATGGAGGTCCTGTTTACCAGAATAGAACTTTTCCATGCATAAACTACACGTATTACTGTTTAACTGAAATGATTCTTTCAAAGAATCAACTTGACCTGTTCCATAGGTTATTAAATTGCAAAATCAATGTCCTTGACAACATGCCATATGAATGGCTGTAAACAAATCACTCGTAATGGATTTTAAAAATTAATTATATTCTGGTATGATATCATTTCCAAGTCACATTCTAGCCCACAAGGTAGACAAATCTTCTGTAATATAAATGAGGAAGCTGGGTTACTGAGCTGAGGTGACCCAAATTCCTAGTCATAATGCAAACTGGAGATAGAAATTCTATCACAGTAGGGTATTAACTGCTTATTATGAAAATATATTACAGCAGCAAATATGAAATCATGCTTAGCTCCAATAATTTCAGTTTTGTTAAAAAGATGTGTATTTTTTTAAAAAGGTTTTGAAAATGATCTTAATATAAAGATTTGAAACTTAATATAAAGATTTGAAGGTGAACTTACCATGAATTTTTGAACTCATGTATATAAGCTACATCTAAAATGTCTATATTATAAATATATGTAAGTAAACCCATTGTGAAGGATTAGGTTTTCAAAAACATCATGAACTTTATTCTAAGCCAAGCATACAGAAAAATCACTTTCGGCAGGTAATCTGCTGAGAAAGAGCTATATATGGCATTAAGTAGCACAAAGGCAAGAGATAGCATCATTTCAAAACAGTGTCAGGAAGATAAAAATGCACTTATGCACTCCCATGGGCACAGAACACGTTTTTACCTGGGTAGGCTGCGTGGGGGCAAGACTGATTCAGCCAGCCTAGTTCCTTCAGTTTACTTTTCACCATAACTGCATGCTAGTAGCAGACATTTGGAAACATTCTACCACTCAAAGACAGCTGATAAGGTTATATTATTCCTTCCAATCTTCTTCCCAAGGCTTCCTAAGAGAGTACAAATTCTACCTTGGAACACATGGGCATTCTCATATTAAAAAGTCTAGAGGTGTTTAAGAGCTTCACATCCTGTGTGAGGGAATGTCAGCTGACCCTAAAGGAATGTGTTATCTTAGTTAAGACTAACTTCAAAGAAATTTCACTGCAAGCAGCAGTAGGGCCCTCAGAGGGAGAGATTTTTAAAAATCATGTAATTTGCCTCTTATACAATTTCTGAATTTTCAGATACTCACCAAACTAGTCCTTAATTTACTAACTTAGTAACTCATGTTTAATAATTGATAAATACATTATGCTTCCCCTTTGTAAAACTGTGTTACTGGTTCATTTACTTAATCTATGAAAGAGACATGCATTCACATATGAACAAGACAGAAAATTGATACAAAGGTATTAAACAAACAAAACTACCCAATTTTGAATAAATAAAAATCATGTCTTTTTACACTCTCTAACATTATTTCTATTTGTTTTGGTATCTTTTGGCAATGGGAGACAAATATATTGTTACAATGCTGACTGAAATGGTTCAAAAATCATTAAAAATAAGATAATGTTGCATGTTACATTAGTCTGGGAATGAATACTCCAAAGGAGTGTCCTATATAGCTGACTCTGTTACTCGAAGATTTGTTTTAAACATGACATGAACTTCTAGATGTAAGCCATCGAGAAATGTTCAAACACAGAAGTGTACTGCTTAAATAGTCATATTCCTTTCTACATTAAAATATGCTGTATTCACTGTGCCTCGGTTTTCCTCCGTTGGGAATGGGATAACTATCTCACCAAGCTGTGTGTTAAAATGCACTGATTTACACAAACCACTTAGTCCCGGGCCTCCCCCACACACTAAGCTTCTGTAGCCATATAAGTCTGTCTCCCCACCATGAGGAAGCAAAACACACACACAGATGCCAAAACTGCGGAGGCTTCCACACTCTACTACAGTAAGTGCTGACTGAAATCTGCCTGTTGGACCTCTAAACTTTAGGTTACTCAGTTTAAATGTGACTATTGAAGAGCACGGTTTACGTATTTCCCTTAGAGATTATCTCTCACTCCTCCATCAAGGCTGCACCTTCTCACAATCCCATGACCTTGAAGACACTCCTTACTGACAAAAAAAAAAAAAAAAGTGCACACAGTGGAAGCTGAACTGAGAAATGAAAAATGTATTTCAAGAAATTCTTCCTAGCAATTAGTAACAAGAAAAGCCATGGAAGAAATAAAGCCAAACAAAATGTGGTACGCTACCCGAAGAAGCAACACTAAAAAGTTCAGTCCTGTATTCTCTTTCAATTGTGATGATTTATCAACCAACAGTTGTGCCCGTTTCTGGAATGGGATTGTAGAAGGAAAAAAGCTTTGTCAACTTTCTGGGAAAGTTTGCGCTTTTGGTAGTGGACCGTTACTCTGGGCCACTTCTATGTTTGATCAAGCCAAATCTACAAACCACTGTCCTCAGTAATGGGCAGGTGCTCTGAAGAAGGAATTGCAAACGCAAGCAAGGCTCTAGAGAGCACTGCAATTTGCTTCATTCGCGTTAGAACCTGGGCGCTATCCCCAAGAACAGCAATCACTGCCTGTCTTTTATAAGCTCAAGATGCTTTTTAATTTGCTTCCTACTCCGTCCATCAGTCCAGAGGGAGACAGCAAAGAGGCCTCCACAGCAGGGTCTCACGTCCCTCTTTCAGAGAAATGAATGGCTTTGCGGAAAAGTAAAGCGACACAAACTTGAGACACCGGGCGGCACCCCCTCCCATGCCCCCCGCCACATCAGCCTCGCCAGTGGGGTGTCTCTGCATCTCTGGGTTCGTCGGCAGGTTCCCCCAAGAGCCAAGAGCCTCAGGAGGCCGACCGGTGCTGGCCACCACTCACCTTGCTGGCCTCCGGCGTCCTGGAGCAGTAGGAGCAGCAGCAGAAGGAGCAGCCGAGGCCTGGAGGAGGAGTTGCGGCCAGGAGGGAGGGGACAGCAGCCGGCGCTGGGCAGCGCGGCCCGGCCGGTGGCGGCGGGCGCGGCCGGGCCTCGGGGACCCTGCGGGCTGCGCGCGGCTCTCAGCGGCGCCCGGCTCGCCATCGCGGCGGCCGGCAATCCGCCCGCATAGTGCGCGCGCCGCGGAGCCCCTCGCGCCGGGGGCCCGCAGCACCCGGTGAGGACCGGGCGGCAGCGCAGCGCGCCTCGTCCCCTCCGCCCTGCTCCCCGCGTCCGCTTCACCGAGCTTCTCCGCCCCGAGACCCGAGGCCGGAGCGCGGCGGACCGGAGGATAGCACCGGGGCCCGAGCTGGAACGCGCTCCCGCCGCGCTCGTAGCCAGACCGGCTCTCGGACAGGCCAGCCCCGCTCTCTCGCCCTCCCTCCCGCGCGCGCTGGCCACGCCTCCTCCGCCTGCTGAGACCAATGAGCGGCCAGATCTGGTCCAGCTCCTTCCGTGCCGTCCAATCAGCACGCTGTCTGCTCTGTCGACCTGTTAGCTCCTCTCCTAAAGCTCCACCGCCCCTCATCCCCGTCTGCCAATCGCCCTGGTCCTCTGGGAGCGTCCCACCCGCCTCCCTCGATCCGGGTTCGTCCCCAAGCCGGGGCCGGGAGCGGTCCCCGCCCCGCTGAAGAGCCTGTAGTTTTTGGGACCAATGCCCAGAGTGAACCCGCCGAGACTCTCTGGTCAGTGACTTCCGGGACTTCCCCATCCCGCGCTCTCCAGCTTCCCAGAGCCAGCTTGCTCCTGGCTCCTCCCCCGTCGCACATCAGGCCACTGGAAGGGGTGGGATGGCTGGATGCTGGAAGATTTCAGCTGGGAGCTGTATTTAAGGGACTGTTTTTAAATAGCAGAGCTTGTTTTTCTTAATTAAAACTGCAGTCAATTGCAGCAACATCTGCGGGTACAATTACAGATGTAGTGTTCAATTTTTGCAAAGATAGCTTCTAGGTCTTTGGAGAGGAAGTATAAAATAAGACCCGTGTTGCTGAGACTATTTAAGTCCAATATCTGTAAAATTGTGCTCAGAGAAGTCCCAGGAATTAGAGCCACCTTATAGATAATTAGGAGATTTTGGAATGGGGAAGAAATGTCAGTACATCATGCACGTCAGAATGAAACAAGTACAAATTCAAATAATAGGCAATTTGATGGAGTCTTTGAGAAGGCAGTATGGCAGAGGAAAGAGCAGTCTTTAAAGAAGACTCCACAGAACTAGACAGTAGTTTTATAAAGAAGAAACCATCAGGGATTTTTAATAGGGACTCCCTAAAAAAAGTATTGTACCCTTAACAAACAGGGACTTAGTAAAGTAGAATAGCTTGCATAGAAAAGGAAGTGACTATAGGGCATCTGTATTATCTTTCAGTTGATGGTGGTTCATCTTGGTTGATTCTTCCACTGGACCAGCAGTATTGCTAGTGTGCCTTGTCCTGATGATGACTGCCTTAACAAGCCATAATTTTCTGGCAGCTGGGTCTTCTCAAGGCTAAGCAACGGATGCTGTTCAGCAAACTGATACTGGCATAGGCTGTCTACTACCTTGAGTGTATTAAATGCTCTCTTGACTTAACGTATTCTCAAGTGATGGTGGATTTATCAAATGTGACTCTTATCATAAGCTGAGAAGCAGCTATACTGGGACATAAAGCCAGAGAGATAGTCCATTGGTTAAGAGCCCTTGTTGCCAATCCTTATGATCTGAGTTTGAGCCCCAGGATTTACTGGTGCTAGGAGAGAACTGGCTTCTGCAAGTCGTCCATGGTCCTCCAGATGTGCACTGTGGAACACCTTCCCCCCTCCCCATCCCCATACTGAATAAATACATAAATAAATAAATAAATAAACATGCTTTTTAAGAAAAAAATCGATATGGATATACAGCTAATAAATGAGGCTACAAAAAAGCGGGCTGTACAAATGTCAGTGTGAGAAGTACGTGGGAATTGGATCTGGAACGCGTGAATACATGTGATAGTCCTAAACATGTAAAGCGCTCACATCCATGTTCCAAAAGAAAACCCAAATGCTGGAAAGGATCCTAGAAGCCATTTTTTTTTTCAAGTTCCCCACATACTTCGCACACAGTAAGCCCCCCAGTCAATGTATCTGATAAACATCTATCATATAGCAAAGAAAGCACTACCAATATGGGCTCTGGTCACACAACGTTCAGCTAGAGAAGCTTACATTCTAGTGGAGAAGGCAAACATTTAAACAAACCCATTGTCACCCGTGCCAATTTGGAGGCGTGAACTGACAGACCTAACTCTATGACCTACCCAGCAAACAGCCAGTCCTAAGCCAAGGCTTCAAGTGATAGTCCCTGAGATGAAGCACCTCACATGTTGGATCACTCCTTCTGTATGACCACCTAGTGATAACCATAGGCCACAGGGTGGACACAGCAAAGGGCTAGACGCTTCTTGCTGGCTAGGATTCCTTCATCTACATGGTACTGCACAAGAAGCAGAGTGAACTAGCTCAGTTATGGGAAACTTTCTAGAAAAGAAAACGCTGGAGTTGTGTCTATCCACAGGGGAATACAGCCTGAAAAGACTCAGAATTTCTTATTAATAAGTACCCCCACCGCAAGTGAGGGGGATGCTCTCATTTTCTCTCTGTTTTGTTATGTTAAGAGCTGTTAAAGTAGAGAATAAAAGCGGTGAAGTGTTTCAGAGGACAGAACAGGGAAAGGAAGAGAGAGAGGGAGAAACCAGCGTCTGAAAAAATGATGCTAGCCATCTGTCTTCATACTCTTTTGTGCTTCAGCTTCCTGAGTTTCCTTTCTGGAGGATTGGCTGGAGAACAGCTGGAGAACGTTCTCCATGGGAAATCATAGGAGGAGCATCGATGTGCGAGAATTGAGACAAAGTGCTGCCCACTGTGTCTCTCCATTTCCGATTATGGTTGTACAACCAAGTTCAGAAGGCTTCTGTGAGATAATGAAATGTTTCTCGGAAACCTTCCACCAAAGTCATATATCAGGCATTTGAGTCTAGTCCAGTCACTGCCAGAGGGCAGTCCAGGTTTATAGTCACTCTCGCATACGTTCTGTATACTTCTCTCGTCAAGCTTGCCATTCCCTTTGCTTCGGGGGACTCAGTTTCCCTATAGGCTGATGTCTGCTGAGTCCGTGGGGATAGGGCAGTTTTACCCATGAGATTCACCTGCGCAGGGCCAGGAACTAAGTGGTGATTGTGAAAATCACTCAGCGTGAATAGGTTTGTAGAAGGCCACCACGGTCCTAGGGGTCATAGCTAGAAGCTAGAATGTGTCCCGTTGGCAAGCCGAGCCCCTCAACTTTCCTACAGAATCTTAAGACATTGAGAACTTAAGAGATTCCCTTGGGAGCAAAACAACAGCACAAGCCCAGAAGGACTGGAGACCTCATCACACACGAGATCCTGGACATAAGCCAGACCCTGCAACCACCGCAGTTGTCTCTTTGGGCTGGTAAATGAAGTAATGCTTTGAACGGAGGCTCCAGGGAAGAGATGGACTTGAAGAAAACACCGCATAGGATAATTGGTTATGAAACACTAGGAATAAAGGTCTGTATCATTTTAATGCATATTCACTCCGTGGGAAGATATTTAAAAATAGAAACAGATTTCCAATGTGAATTTTAATTTACAAGATCTTCTCTTCCATGATGTCTCCTTCTTCCTCTTTTTTTTTCTCCTTCTCCTTTTCCTTTCATCTTCTCCTAGTCAATAAAGAGCAACGGGGCTTGCTTGACATCCAGGGAGAAAGAATTATGAGGAGCCACACCCCACAATTCCATCTTGCAAATGAGCTTAGGAAAAGAGAACAGGAGGGAAGGCCCTGGGGCTGTCGGCCTGGGCTTCTGTCACTGCAGACATCTGGCTTTTAATGACACGATATGGGAAGAATCATTTGGCACCATCGTTGCTGTTAAATGTCCCTGAAGCATTAATAAAACATAAGAGACTCACTTAAAATGGCATTTAGACTGGAAACCTTACGGTGATGGTATGTCATGAATCACTGTTGAGCTTTATCCGTGGCCCTGTTGTTAGCAGGAAAACTGAAAGGGGGGAATGAAGGAGAATTTGCCTTTGTGATCTTCCCCTGGGGTCAGAGAGAGAGAGAAGCCTATGGCAGTCCCGGGGAAATACTTCAAACTTCAAAGACGAGAGGCCTAAGCTCTGGTCTCTGTTCTCACAGGAGTGTTTTCTTTGTCCGGTGGCCCGTCGGGACAAATGTTTGTAGCCGTGTTTGTTGCTGAGCGTCTGAATTCCACTCATGATCCCTTCTGTGAACAAAAATGGTTTGCAGGCACCCCTCCCTTTATGTGCTTGTCTTTCCTTTGGCTCGTCATTTCAGACAAGGATCTCAGGTTTAGTCTTCAGACTTTCTTATCATTTATCAACTTGCGCAAAAGATAGTTGTTATAGCAAATTCAAGGGAAGAGTGGCCATTGTATTTCTTTATATATTTTATAGGAGGTGTTTAGTTTCTACAAGCAGGTTATGAGTTATAATTTTTCCTGCAAGAGTCACATCACTGCATGTCAGTGACTGCTTTGATTTCTCTCCACTCTTAGTTACTACAGCTGTCTCTTTCCCCATTTCTGTTCTTCACCACACGCTTACTCTACCCGGGGTTTATTTTTTAAGAATATAAGAAATTTGGGATTGCGAGTGTAGTTCAGTGGTAGAGTACTTGCCTAGTAGACAGAAGACCCTGAGAGTAGTTTCTAGTACTAAAGGTAAATTAAGTAAACAAAATTAACTGGTTAATTCTCCTGTGGTTTAGAACAAGAAGCCTCCACTCGAGTGTTTCTCTCTGATGGAAGCTTCAAAAGGCTTCAGTGAGAGCATGTGAAAATTGCCTAGAAATGAAGGAATTAATTATACATGAATGGTTAACATACCACTTAAATACAAATACTGAAAACAGCCGAGTGTCCGAGACAGTGCGTTTTACAAGTGAAGTAGCTACATGCAACTGTGGCTCTATGCTCTGTCTTTTCCTGCAGGCATGCTTGCTGGGAACAGTGAAGAATTAGTGAATTTTAGACCTGAGATACCATTTAGCATCCGAGAAACTCAGCTGTTTTCTAAGATCATGGAAACAACCCTGGAGAAAGTGCATGTATTGAGCTCCTGCTGCGGACGGCTGTTAAGCCAGCAAGGCCCCAGCCTAGGCTTAAGTTTCTCTGTCAGGTACAGAGAATGGATGCATACTGTGAGAAATTTAAAGATGAGTGATTTCATCATTTCATTGTCTGTCCTGCTTCCTCCCTTTGTCCTCCACTCCATTTCTTTCTTCACCTTTGTGTGCGTGTGTTTGGGTGAGGGAATGCAGTGTGTATGTATGCCTTAGTGTACAGTAGAGGTCAAAGGCTGACCTTGGGGGTTAGTCTCAGCTTCTGCCTGCCTTGTTTAATACAAAGTTTCCTGTCTGCACCCCCCTGCTCCAGGTTGACAAACAAATAACTTCTGGAGCTTCTGCTGCCTCCCCCTCCTACATCTCCATAGGAATACTGTAACAGGGGTTCTGGAGATCTGAACTCAGATCTTCAAGTGTGTGTCTAGTAAATGCTTCCCACACTGAACCAGCTCCCCAGTGAGTTCTCCAGTTTATCTCTTGGATAAATTCTAAGTCTTCCATTTCCAAATTGCTATATAATATGGGAAGGAGAGGGAAAAAAAAAGCTGAAGAATACAGAATTGGTCACTGGGAAATGTTTACTCTGAACAGAAGTGTACCTTAAGGGGTGCTTGAAAAACAACTCCCAAACAAGCAGGCTAACTCTAAATCAGCAATGCCTGCATGGATAGGCTAAAAGAGAATAACCACTGTGCTGTTCCGTGGAGGAAGCGAACAGGACCTTGGAGCAAGGAAGGTAACATTATCCAAAAGAAGATGGAATCAGAGAAGATAAAGCTGGTTAGCTATGTGGCAGGAAGCTGCAGCTGCCAACACTGAAGAAATAGAATTATCCAGTTGTATGAACGCCAAGATGCCTTGAAACATTGAACTAAGTGAGGAGTGATGCCTGCAGTCTCAGCCTGGTGGGAGGCAGGCTGGATCAAAGCAAGGACATGGCTGACTAACTCACACAACAAACACATAGGGGCTGTAATAATAATTAGAGAGATCTAGTAGTAGAGAAATTGAAGGCATTTGTTGTATATGACATATTGCAATCTTTACTCTCTTCCCAAATGTTCCATTACGTTTGCTAGTCATACCCTTGATTTGGATGAAACTTATGGCATTAGAAAGGGCACTGGGACAGTATCTGGCTTTTTGATTGTACGTAAGAAAGGGCAGTATCCTCAGGAGGTGAAAAAAGAGAGATCAGGAGACTGTCAGAACCATAAATATGAGAAAATTAAATCTTTATGCCGATCCCTACCCTCTTGACAAGAAACTGGATTTCCAACTCTTATTAGGTCAGTATATTTAAAAAGGTGGTCGTAGCTAGCTAGAGAATTTGGAATCATCTAGGTAACTAATACCCATTATACTAGGAGAATTAAATAATATAATCAAATTTAAATATTCTGTGAACCAAGAGAACAGAGATAATAACAGTAAGTTTAAAATACTCACATCATTTCCTTCAACTATTTGGTTTTAGTTCTTCAATTACATATTAACTTAAATTCTTTAAATTTAAAATAAGTCAATAATGTAGAATTCTAGCATCAAGCCTTTAGAAATTTGGTGTTTAAAAGGAAGACCTAAGGTCTTTTAAAACAAATAAGTGTATTATCCCTTTCATACCATGTTCACTGGCAAGCTAATGTTAGCCTGCCTAACCCAATAACATATAAATGAGATGAAGATGTATATTCTCACTGAAGCAGGTTCTTTTTTATTTTTGACATTTTGTTAACCATGGCTTGCAAAATGATAGATTGTGGATGTAAAGCAAATGAGATATTATTCAGAATAACCTAATTTTCCATGACCTTCTGCATTGATAGTCGGATTTTAATGCCATTGTAAGTATTGCATTTGACTGACACACACTATCATTTGGTTCAGAGCTAACATACAGTACAAAAGGAACGAAGTGAATGATTTCTTTTGAAGGATTGGCTGTTGGTTGCAGTGACTTCTAGGAGAGAAACAAAAGAGAATATTATTTGCCTACACTAGTATTATTCCCTCATCCTAAAGGACAGGGCATGTCTAATCCGTGTAGACTTTTGAATAAATAAAATTATTATTTTTTTACCACTTATACAGTTTTACCTATCACTGCTTCTTCTAAATCAATATTTCATGTATATTTGTGGATCAGAAATTCAATTTGGGTGTGTATAAAAATATACATAATGCACATGCCTTGTACTACTAACCTAACTAAATGAAAGGGAAAAGCTTGGCCTTTGTAAAAGTCACAGATAATTAAGTCACAAAAACTCATATAGTAACAAAGAATCATTCATATGGACACAGATATGAACAGTATCCATCTAAGTATGTATAAACATAATATCTTTAGATATTTTGACTTTAAATAGTTTTTTTTTCCTTTTAAGATATATTATTGAACACAGGTAATCCAGATTTCATTTAGTCTCTGTTATTTTCCATTACTCTTATATTCAAAAGTAATATTCAGAAAGTACTTACACAACATAAATCATGCATGAACATATTCAGTAGCTATTGTTAGTCTTATATATACATGCCATTAATTAAATCACCTACAAAATAATATTCCTCACAAACTGGATTAGCCTCACATTTTAATGATAACTAACTGCATAATTAAACTGAAATTCTTTCCAAATGAACAAACTCATATGGCCACTCATGATGGTTAAAGAAGCCGTTCATTAAGAGAAAATAATGTTATGCATGCCCAGAATGGAAATTGAAATGTAATTTTTTGCTCATAGAAAACAAAATGAAACAATTAAGCTGTGTCTAATGACATGTAAAAATACTATACTCAAATCTCATCTGTAATAATGCCCTCTCTCCTGTAACTTATTTCTCAACTTCCATGCTACCTATTGTGCATATGAAACATTCAAATTCTTACCTAGCAAGATTTTGTTCCTGATTCTGAAATTATTTCTGTAATTGATGTTCTTTGTCCATTCTGTTAGAAGAATTAAGCCTTTATTTTCTCTAGTCAGACAATAAGAGAAGTAACTAATATTTATGGAAGAAAGGGTAGCTATGCTCTAAATATCCTTTCTCAAATGTTACCTCTATGATCTGGGTATGGTGGTATAGATCTATAATCATAGGCCCTTGGGATAGAGACAGGAGATTATGAGTTCAAGACCAGACAAGGCTGTGAAATAAGTTCAAGACGGCCTGCACCGGAGAGACTCTGTGTCAAACACCAAGGATTATGAGTATAGCTCAGAGGTCTGGCTAGCATTTACATGATTTGGGGTTCAGTCACGGACACCACCAAAGAACAGAGGAAAGTTACCTCTCTGCATTTAATAAAGGCAGCAAAGGATACAAAAATGTTTAGAAGAAAACAACATGAATTGTTATGGAGGCCATCCTGAGAGTGTGAAATGCTCAGAACATCTGACGATGCTAATTATTTTCCCATCAGGTTTCCAATATGACTGAAAAGAAAATGAGCCATCTAAAATAATGACTCTTAAGTCTGTGAACTATGGCATACAATGAACCATCCCACCAAGATGGTAAGTGCCAAAGGAACTATGGAATACACTGAACTACTCCACAGAGATAAGGTCCAAAGATGGGACCTTCCAACTTTGGAGAATCCCTAATAGAAGCCTAAGGCTTCCCTAAATAGTGAGGAAACTGTTGAGAACAATTCCACTCTATGCTTGATTGTGACAATTAGTCTGTGTGGGTTCCATCATTAGCATTTTATCATTTAAAAACCTGCATGTTTTTACCGTGGGTCTATCTGAAGCTGTGTAGATGCCATGTGCCTTTGCCTTTGATGTAAAAGTGTAAATGAAACACTTGGATCCACACATGTGGTGTCGTTGACCTGGGGTGCCTCTGTCACAACATTGATTTGTAGCTACAGGAACAGTGGACAGCAAGCTAGGCTGCAGATAGTATCTAAACCTTAGCAGCAGGTCAGACAGGATGATTGCCTAATAGCCCCTTCACCTGAAGCAAGTAGATCACCCATGACAGTGGCTACAACGTTATCTTTGTAAGGTTTTATTTTTTTCCTTCACAATTTCCTTTTACTGGTGTGTTAGGGGAGGTTCTTTTACTAATGTCTAGTTCCCTAATTTGTTCTTGACTTTGTCAATAAGGAAGGCCAGGAGTCAATTGCTGGGTGGAAGGGACAGGTGGGACTTCTAGGTCCCAAGAGGAAAGAAGATGAGGGAAGGAGAGGAGAGGCTTTTTCTGCCATGTGTTGGAGGAAAAGGGATGCAGCAACAATGCAAGACCTTGGAGTCTGCTAGGGTCTGCGGCCTCCGCTATGGGCAGGTTCCCAAAGATGTTTGGCAGGGACAAGGTGGAACAAGCCACTAAGATTAAGGCAGAAGGAGAAACAGAGATAATAAATTGGAAAGGGCGGTAGCATGATCTTAAAACGACACCCAACACTAGAGTACTTCAGAAAGAGGTATGTGACAAGGGTGTGAGGTACCATCTTGCAACTAATGAAGAATCACAAACTTTAATATGGAACTACCAACTCCCATGCCTAGTGCCAACTCTATCCACTGGAGGACAAGTGGCACACAACATTAAGCACTGCGTGCATGCATTACTCATCTCTCCTAGCTCTCAGTGAAGTAAGTGTAAGTATCTACAGGTATGGGTACACTAATCAGCTGAAAATGAAGCTGTGGCCACGTTACTCAATACCTATAGGTTTAATGCAAGGATACTGAGCCCCTTCTCTACCCTGGTGTCACAGTGAGCATTCAAAAAGTCGTAAAGGATGGATTGTTCTGAAATTTCACTTAAGAATCTGGAACACTCTGCCCTGCTGTATTATGCATGGGCTTAACTGTCGTTGTAGACCTGCCGTGGGCTATAATATGCCAAGCTTCATTCAGTGACTACACCCCTCCTATGTCTCTGAAGTTCAAAGCCTGTTTCCATTTTTATAGCACCTTTCCTCATGGACAAGAGCATGCTCTGACCTAGATCCTCGCTAGATTGAGGAGCAACAGACCAATTTCTATAGAGCTGGCTGTACAACATAAAATCCTGAAATTTTTTTCTCATAAACATGTTTAAATCCCAAGTTACCAATCTATTTGTTGCTGGGGAACTGCGAATGCTTTCATGTCAGGAGACAAAACAATAGCAGACTTGTGGTGAGGATTTTTTTTTATTATTTTTTTATATTTTTATTAGATATTTTCTTTATTTACATTTCAAATGTTATCCACTTTTCTGGTTTCCACTTTGAAAACCCTCTATCCCCTCCCCCTCGTCACTAACCCACACACTCCTGCTTCTCCACCCTGGCATTCCCCTAAACAGGGGTATTGAGTTTTCACAGGATCAAGGGCCTCTCCTCCCATTGATATCCTACAAGGCCATCCTCTGCTACATATACAGCTGGAGCCATGGGTCCCTCCATGTGTACTCCTTGGTTGGTGGTTTAGTCCCAGGGAGCTCTAGGGGTACTGGTTGGTTCATATTGTTGTTCCTCCTATGGGGATGCAAGCTCCTTCAGCTCCTTGGGTCCTTTTTTTCTAGCTCCTTCATTGGGGACCTTGTGCTCAGTCCAATGGTAGGCTGAGAGCATCCACCTCTGTATTTGTCAGGCACTGGCAGAGCCTCTCAGTAGACAGCTATAACAGACTCCTGTCAGCAAGCACTTGTTGGCATCCACAATAGTGTCTGGGTTTGGTGACTGTATATGGGATGGATCCCCAGGTGGGCCAGTCTCTGGATGGTCTTTCTTTCAGTCTCTGCTCCACACTTTGTCCCTGTATCTCCTCCCATGGTCATTTTGTTGCCCCTTCTAAGAAGGACGAAGTATTCATACTTTAGTCTTCCTTCTTCTTGAGCTTCATTTGGTCTGTGAATTATATCTTGGGTAGTCCGAGCTTCTAGGCTAATACCCACTTATCAGTGAGTGTATACCATGTGTGTTCTTTTGTGATTGGGTTACCTCACTCTAGATGACATTTTCTAGTTCCATCCATTTGCCTGAGAATTTCATGAATTCATTGTTTTTTTTTTTAATAGCTGAGTAGTACTCCATTGTGTAAATGTACACATTTTCTGTATCCATTCCTCTGTTGAGAGAGATCTGGGTTCTTTCCAGCTTCTGGCTATTATAAATCAGGCTGCTATGAACATAGTGGAGCATGTGTCCTTATTACATGTTGGAGCACCTTCTGGGTATATGCCCAGGAGTGGTATTGCTGGGTCCTCAGGTAATACTATGTCCAATTTTCTGAGGAACTTCCAAACTGATTTCTAGAGTGGTTGTGCCAGCTTGCTATCCCTCCAGAAATGGAGGAGTGTTCCTGGAGGTGAGGGTTTTTAAAATCGCTAGTATGTGCATAAAAGAATGGAGATCAATTTTCATTTAGATAAAAATTCTGTTCTCATTTAGAATTTAGGTATGACCTTTCCTAAGACTTTCCCCCACCCACTCCCAGATATGGATCCTTCCTGAGGAAATATCTTCACTACCACTCTAGGTTGAAGCTTGTTAGTGACTTTTATTTATCCTTTCAAAAATATCCTGCCATTTCTCTTGGTCAAGTGTATAAGATTCTAGATTTTATGTCTGGGCTTCACATCCAAGTTCTGGTTTATTAATCTGTAAAATGGGTTTAGTAAGGGTATCTTGACACAAAATTGTTGAGATTTAAATAAGAGGTACATTTAAACGTTTTGGTGTAGTGCTTAGCAGAGAGTCACTCCTCAGTGATTATTTATCACAGGCACCACTTTTGGGAGGGCAAGTGCCATCTAATTCTATGTAATTCCATGTACCAAAGATCAACAGTATATATTAAGAAATGTATGCATGGTATACACCTGTGTAATCGCAACATTTCCAGCCCTGAGAAATCATCACTCACTGTTCATCTCAATGGCAACAGACCAGTAAAACCACACACAAATACTTAACACAGATATACTTACTCTCTTCCCAATTTCAACCTCTTATAAATTTTGATATTAATAAGGAATCTGTTAGTCAGATCCAGTTACCAATGTAATTTCCCTCTTTAGTTCTCTCTTTTTCATTTGGAATGGCAAAGTACTCTATTAAATATACACATGCACATCTTTCAAAGAAAGATGCCCAAGTGACTTGATTCTGGTCAGTGAAATATAAGAACCATCAAGGAAGGCTCCCATAAACTTGTAAAAGGGAAAGGGTTGCCTAGAATGCCACTTGTACTGGTTCTTTCTTCCTGCCTATACGTGATCCTGGTGTCCTGGAGGTCCAAGAGGTAGCTTGGAATGTAAAGACAGAATCTATTTCACAAAGAGTACAAAGTAGAAAAACAGAAGGAATAGAAGTCCCGATGGCATCCAAATCTACCCTACAGTTGCTACCTTAAATGCATCTATTTGAGAGGAGAAAAAACCAAACCCCACTTAGGACTACATATCAGGTTTCTGTTCTTTGTGAACAAATTCACTTGTACCTGGACAGTTATAACAAAGCACAAGACAGATGCACCCTCACTGAACTCATTTTAAGGGGAGATCTTAACTCGATACACTTTGCTATAGGTCAGAACTACTGACTGTCCTCTTTACAGAAGTTGAGAACAGAATTGGAGTAAAACTGTTCTTCTCCACAGAATAACATAGATCTCAGTTAATTTCTAACACACACTCTTTGTTAGCCTTATAAGAAGTGAGTATAGATAACTAGTGCTGTCTCCTTTAAGAAGCTTAGGATTACAATTCGGGTAATAACACAAACATGTATACTAGAAAAGGGTCAAGGGCATACCATGTCTTAGGGTAGATACAGAGGATGGTGACATTGCTGGTTGTTGGAAGATCTGGAAGGTGTCACAGAGAGGAATAGGCAGGGTTTCAGTAGAATAAAGTTTAAAAGAAGCAATTCAGTAAAATAAAGGTTAAAAGGAGCAAACAGTATGGGCAAAGCATGGAGGGCCTGGGAGGTGATCTCAAGATTTAATGGTTGCCCTATGAAATACACTAATTGTTTTCAGCTCTTGTCTTATGGTAAAAAAAGTCATTTTAGATAATTTGAGCTGGAGATGTAACTCCATGATTCATGTGTCCTCTGTTTCAACCCCAAACACTACCATAGACAAGCTCTAGGTCATTTTGACATTATGTTTAAATTTTAATTCAACTATCTTTGAAACTTTTATTGGCTAAAAATGTGTTTCCCCATTCAGTTCTTTGAAAAAGCAACAGAAGCATGACGATGTTGCAGTTTGAGAAAAATTAACACAAATGTGTATTCTTTGCCCATACAGCCTGTGAAGGCGCACAGAATACACTGGGACATCTTTATTCTCCGTGATCTGAAAGTTGTCTATTTTGATGATATCAGGAGTATAATGGCTACAGTCTCCTTGGCCATCCTTGTCTTCTGTATCATGTACCAATGCTTTTAATTGTATTCCTTGCCAAGCAGAAGAATATTGCACAAAGGAAGAAGTAGAGCCTTGGAGCTGATAAGAGCTTGTGCATTGTGAATTGTTCCACAATGTAGGAGAGTCCCCAATGAACCCTTGTTCACCACTTTATCTCCTTCATTTTCAAAGTGTGGTCTACGACATGCTTTGTGACTGGGTGGTAGGATGGAGAGATTGCCCTTTTTCAAGGTTACCACAAGTAGTTAATACCATGGAATATTTTTTCTTTAAAGAAAACTCCTCGTAAGCATATCTAAGTGAATTAGCAGGCTATGAGGGTTTCAGAAAAGAAGTTTAATTAGTAAAAAGTATATCTGCAAAATTAGGCCAATATAGTCTACAAAAGCTGGAACACTGTTGATTTTGAGACTGGTGTGTGTGTGTGTGTGTGTGTGTGTGTGTGTGTGTGTGTGTGTGTGCGCGCGCGCGCGCGCGCGTGTGCACCCACTGTGGAGACTGTGTGCTGTGTTGAGAATGCACTGTTTGAATCCATAAGGAACACATTCACATCCCAGCCTATGGACTACCACCCTTGTTGCTGGATGATGCCCTACCTCTGTGGTCACACAGAGCAACCCAGGCAATTCTCAGGTTGTTATTCGTTTTGTCTATTGTGGCTGAAGAGATTTTTATTGCAGTTGCAGAATTCCCTGTCTTCTGACATTTCTCCAAATCTTACTTTGTGTGGAGCCTGGGTCTCAGGATTCACCAGTGTGTGGTTGACTATGTCCTTGACTTCTGAGAGCTCCACGTGGGTATCTGGTCTTTGGAGATTAGGTTAGGTTTTCTTGTGTTAATTATTATTATTCCAGAATCCAAGGCCTTCTCCTAACTATGACTTTGTTTGCTTTAAAGAAAATACCTTTACGTGGTCCTTGTATGGGGATGTATAATACAGTGTTTAGTCAGGGACAATTTTAGATAGATATCTTGTGGTCACTATACCATAAGGACACAAAATGCAGACATGGTTCTCTAAGAAGAAGCTTTCACTAATGACATTGTAATACCAGCTGTCCTGAGTCTCTTCATATTTTGTCACCCACTCTCCTCTTTCTCCCAATGGATATTCAGTCAATCGATAGCTCTAGTGGATGAGAAGTTTTTGTATTTTGTAAGTTAAATAGTCATTGTCCTTCTGCCCTTCATACACCCTACTATTGTAGCACTTCCCTGGGTCTCTGTGCATCTCACTACCTCCCAGCAGCTGAATGATAGCCCCTGGCTGGGATGGAAGCTTCCAGTCTTTCCCTGAGACTATGGCTGCCACCTGCTCAGCAAAGAACCTACTCTGTCCTCATCATTCAATACTTGGCATTTCCGTACCTGATTCAAAGAAAGGAAAGTCTGAGGTTCTGTTCTCAGCACCTCAGAAGGGCAGACTGACCACTGTTACTCAGCAAGTGGCTTTGGAAGGGGAGCTCTGTCCCCCTTCACAATCCCAGCATTGTGGAAAGATGGTGTGTCTGTGATTCCACTCCCCTGACTGGAATGTGGAGAGGATGGCTGACGAGGGGAATGAGGACAGAAACATAGGAGGAGCATTTCAAAGAAAAAGCTGAAAGAAAGGTAGAAAAACACAGTATTTTGCTCATAGCAACCACATGCCAAATGTTTCCTGTTATTGACTCAAAATAAAACCTCTCAGGGGCAGCAAATAAAAAATGAATTTTTTATAATTATACATAAATGTTAAATATAAAATATAAAAGTCCTAGAAGACCCTAGACCCTAGACAAGGATTTGGCTTTGTTTCTTTTCTGACCCTTTCTTTTGTCATGTACAAAATGTAATTTGCAAGTGTGAAGAGAACACATAAAATCTAGGGGTGTGATGTTGCATAAAGAGCATATATGATCGGAGTAAGGCAGGTCTGGGTTCAAATCCCAGTTCTGTCTTCTCACCAACTTCTCTGTATAGCAACTGCCTCTGAATAGATAAAGGTAAACGATGCTTTCCCTATTGTGATGGTGTGTATATGCTTGACCCAGGGAGTGGCACTATTAGAATGTGTGGTCTTGTTGGAGTGGGTGTATCACTGTGGGCTTTAAGACCCTTATCCTAGCTGTCTGGAAGTCAGTTTTCTGCTAGCAGCCTTCCAAACTAGAGGTAGAACTCTCAGCTCCTCCAGCCCCATGCCTGCCTGGACACTGCCATGCTCTCACCTTGATGACAACGTCCTGAGCCTCTGAACCTGTAAGCCAGCCTCAATTAAATGGCATCCTTATAAGAGTTGCCTTGGTCATGGTGTTTGGTCAAATCGGTAAAACCCCAAGACACCTGTGTAGTAGTTGCCAACCATTAGCAAGCTGATACAGGCAAAATGTCTACGAGTGCGCCAGTCCAAAACATGTGCTTGGTAAATTTGCACTTCAGAGTCTTGGAATACTTTAATGTAGAGTGAAAAAATTAAAAACAAGAGGAAAGACTCTGGCCAAAGAGAATGGGAGGGTCGGGGTGACCTAGGTGACCTAGTGTGTAGGGAGCTGGCAGAAGAGCACACAGGAAAGAACGCAGCTGCGGTCAGGAGCTGGCTTCACATAGCAGGTCAAGGTCAAAGGCTGCCCTGGCTGACATGGGAAGCTGTTTCTCCTTTGAAGACAAAAAAGGTATCTGTGATCATGTCTAGACAGCGAAAGGAAGAAAAGAATCTAACAGAATGATTTGCCTGCTGGGATGCTCTGCTGGCTTGATAGCCTGGATGCTCATGGATTCTTGGAGGAGAACTTTAAGAGTGTTTGGGTGCGCTATTTTAATCCCCCACCAATTTTGTGAAGTTTTGGTTCGTAATTGTGCTTTCTGGGAACTGCTTCTGCTGCTTTTTCACCTGTAGGGGTAGGGCATGTGCAGCACCAAGTGTTTAAGTACTTTTGATACAGTACCATCTCTATTTTAAAAATAATTTGTTTAGAATTAGAGGATTGCATTCCAATGGCATAGCTTTATTTATATGTATGCTTAGTTTTAGTTTGTATTGTTGTTGTTTTGTTGTATTGTGTTTTTTTTTTTTTTTTAGTTTTTGAGACAGGTTCTTAGGCATCCCAGATTGGCCTTGAAAGGTCCGTGAAGCTGAAGATGACCTTGAAGTAGCTGAGGGTAACTTTGAATTTCTGATGTCTCACTTCCACTTCCAAAGTGCTAGGTTTACAGGTGGGCATTACCATAAAAGCATTACCATTTAAAAAGAAATAGCAGCGGGATGTGCATTGTGAAAAACTTTTGTTACGTAGTATATATGCTTTATGGAATCACAAGCATTCGGAAAAACTGAGGAATGCAGGAGTGTAATTGGGAAGGTCTACAATGCAGCAGTGTCAGCCTGTCACTAAGGAGGTGCATGGTTTCCGAAACTGACCTGAAGAGCCCTTTGATAGGCTTTTACTTGAGAGGTAACCCTTCTGCCTTGACAATCGGATGATGTATGTGCACCCAGATGACTCTGCCCTTGACTATACAAGTCCCAGCTCAGTACAAATGTAAGCTTTCCTGCTGAATCATCTACCCTGGATCGTCCTGATATGCATTCCCTCTCCAGACTACAAGGCTATGAAAAGGCGTTCTTTCCAGAGCACTCTCATACGATCACCACAATCCCCTCAGAGCCCGACTCTCTTGTGGGTACTCTATAGCATTAAGAGTTATGGAAGAATTTGCGATGATGAAAAGGATAATCTGTGAACAGCTGGGTCAAGGCTGATGCTGCCAAAGGTCCAGACAGGAAGCCAGCATCTTCTGTAGTCCTAAACCTCAAGATTAAGGGGAATCCTGAAGGCCTTTTCTCACTGGTACTCATTTTATTTGCACTTTTATCAATGACTTATTTTGACAACTACATATACTATGATATTCTAGACTCTTTATGAGACAACACTAAGAGAAATGGTTGGAAATACAATCATAACTTGTGATATTACTTTTTATATATAGTTAACATAAGTGAGTTCATTTGATTTCTATTTTGTAGACAAAGGACTTAGGAAATAGAGCTAGTACCTCAAGTGTCTTTTCCCAGGGTACGCTGCAAGGAAAAGATAGAGGTAAGGTTTGTGGCCCAGAAATCTGGCTGTAAAATACCTCCACTTAACCTTATTATTATTTTTTTTTGATGCCTTTAACATGGTGTACCAGTTAAGCTGGTAGAATAGATAATTTTGTTTGCTAAGAATAATGGCAAAAACTACAAAGGAAGGAAACAAATTATTTACTAATAAGGTCCATGAGGACCAATGTTAGTTGTTGCTCACAATCTGGATCTCAACAGAAGAGAAGCAACATGATTGTAAAGAAGCATTTGGTTCAGGAGAATGGCAACTGTTCCATGGAGATGTAGGGAGAATATTCCAGAATGTTCTATTTAAGTCTGCTGTCAGAGTTCAGAAGCAATGCTTCCAGGCTGATAACATGACATCAGAGGACAAGGGACTACTTTGCGTTTGCTGAGGTAGAAGTTTGGTAAACACAGATTATAGTACCAGTTTCTCATATTTTAAAAATCATCAATTATAGCAAGTATGGCCTGGAACATCTCAGAACAAGACCTGGTAGATTCATGTAAATAGTGAAGGTCTTGAAAATGTTCAAAGGCAATAAATAATCAGAACCACTTACTTCAATAGGGAGAGACCAGCCAGCCAGCCACTTCTACAAAGCATTTGAGCAACACCGTTTGTTAAGCTTCTTTTCTGTTAACAATTAGTATAGTTCTCTAACAAAAGTACTTTAAAATACCTAGATTTCCAAAGGTAGTTTGTTTGTTTTTGTTTTTTTTTAACTTAAAACCAGAAAGGTTACACAAACAGTTGTTAATTAGAACCCATTAGTATGGGCGTCTCAGGATTCATATCAGCATATTCTGATGGGAAATACTAACAACCAAATATGGGAGAATGATACCTGAAATGAAAGATCTAAATTGCTTATTATGCAGCTGAGGAAAATGTTGAAAAATCCCTTTCAAAGGGACAGGTCTCTGATGGCTTCGTGTTTGTAATTTCTCTCTGTCTTTGGGAAGATGCCACAACAATATCAAAGTTCATAATCTAAATACCTGTGTGAGATCCACAGTGAAGTGCACCTATGGTGCCTTAAGAAAATAGAATTTTTTTTTCATTGTAATTAGAGAGGTGACTCCTGGATAACCCCAACAAAATTTCTTGTGAGTCATTTATGCTCAAATTTCTTTGAACTACGTCTCTCCCAAGGGAGATGAAACAACTACATAGACATAATGTCTTACCCTTTCAGTACAATGCAACCCGCATTCCTCAATCCATTCATCATCGTTCATAGTATTTGTGTGCAGTGCTGTCATGCAGAGCTGGTTGCCAGCAATGATTTAAAAAAAAAAAAATCCATACGGTTCTACATTTAGGAGACAAAGCAAAATCAATTTTCACCGTGTTTACTACGGAGACATCCATCCATTAAGGGGAAAATCCCACAGGAGCTCCTCATGAGAGTCTTTCCGTGAAGATTGTCTCCAGAAAGTCCCCCAGGGAGCTCCTCAATGAGACTCTCTCCAGGAGGATTCTCTCCAGAGAACTGAGAGGCAAATGAAGTGATTATCTGTCACTCTGTCACTCTTAGCTTCTCTTTCCAGGAGCTACTTCTCCTTCCTCACTCATTGATTATATGAAGGCTCTTTTCTCTTTCCAGATAGCCTGCTTTTAGTCTCAGAACAAACCAAAAGGAAGGAAGGAAGGAAGGAAGGAAGGAAGGAAGGAAGGAAGGAAGGAAGGAAGGAAGAAAGAAAGAAAGAAAGAAAGAAAGAANAGGAAGGAAGGAAGGAAGGAAGAAAGAAAGAAAGAAAGAAAGAAAGAAAGAAAGAAAGAAAGAAAGAAAGAAAGAAAGAAAGAAAGAAAGAAAATCCCAAACACTGTTATTTCCTTCCTAGAGACAGTTCATGTAGCACGCATGCTATTTAGCACATGAAGACTCCTTTCAAGTTCTTAGAAAAAAAGAGAAAGATGTAAAGCTAATGTCCTTTCTCCTCCCCAACCACTCTGTCCTCTTCCCTCTTCCTCCTTTGTCCTCCCTATTTCTCTTCCTGCCCCCTTTGCCTTTCTTTTTTTTCCCATCCTCCTCCTTTCCTACTTTCTTCTCCTCTTCCTCTGCCTTTCTATGCTTCTCTTCAAAATGAAAACTTTAATATCAGCCAATTGCCACAGCACCATGGAAATACTTGCAATATGCCTCACCCTGAAATACTCTCAACCATATTGTACATATTGACTCATTTAACTGTCTTCGTGATTTTAGGAGGTGGGGATAATTGTTAATTCTATTCAAACAAAACTGAGGCATGAAGGCATTATATAATTTGCCACATGAGAAATGAGGTCTAAACATTTCAGAGTCCATGTGTGAATCGATGCTACACACCATTTCATAGAGGAAGGGATTGAGGAAGACAGAATGAATGTATATTGGACCCCTAATTTCTTTCAGCACTCAGTTTATGCATTACCAATTTTTATCTGACCAGCAATATTACACATCAGGCACGGTTATCCTTGCTTTGATAGATAAGATTAAAATAACCTTACCCAATTCGACTGATAACCAGCTGATTGTGTAAATTTTCCAGGCTAATGCAGACTAGATTTTCACCTGCTACTGGAAATGATCTAAGTGGCTTTCATCTGAAGTCATGTCTTTGGTACTTAGTTCTTGTTTATTCTGACCACTTGGATGGACATGCTAAAGACTTCAACTCAGCCAGTCAGGGCTACAGCTTCCTTGTACCTGTTTTTTTCTTTTTGTTTTTTTTTTTGTTTGTTTTTTTGTTTTTATTGTTTTTCGAGACAGGGTTTCTCTATATAGCCCTGGCTGTCCTGGAACTCACTTTGTAGACCAGGCTGGCCTCGAACTCAGAAATCCGCCTGCCTCTGCCTCCCAAGCGCTGGGATTAAAGGTGTGCGCCACCACACCCGGCTCTTTTTTTTTTTTTTTTTTAATGGTTTTAAGGCATTTATTGTAAAAAGGCAGGGAGAGGGAGAAGAGTAGAGAAGCAGAGGCCAGCATGACCATGTGGAGGGGGGTGGGAAGGAGATGGGGAGAGAGGGGGCAAGCAGGAAGCAAGAGTAGGAAAGACAAGAGTAAGAACCCCTGTACCTGTTCTCGAGAGTCCATTCTCTTCCTTGAAGGACATACAGGACACACAAATCTCTTCAGAGCACAAGTCTTACTTCTGACTCTGACTTATATCACACCTTTTCTTCTTTATTAACTTTAATCCAATATGGTAGATATTGAGAAATTTAAGAAAGAGCCATATATATTATCTTATAAGACATAATCATGGAATCACATAAAACTATCTTCATATCACAGATAACGCAACTGGTGCTATTTTGTTTGAATCAGTATCATTTACATTTTTTTCACATTTTAATTCCCACAGTTTGTTTAAAAATGATTAAGAACATAGGGTATTTTAAAGGCAAGTGGTTAACTGTCCTCAAGAAACTACTGTCAGTAGATTTTATATAATTTTTTCATGTAAATCATAAGTATCAATCATACAGTTCCAGGAGCTAGTGTTGTCTGCCATACTGTAATAGCTTAAAGAAAATTTTAAAAATATGCTGTGCTCTATGAAAGGGAAAATACAAAGTATCAAAATTTAGGTAATAAATTAAAGCAGAGCTGAAAGGAAAATTTATAGCACTCCTAGCACAGAAAATAAGACTATTCTCAGGTCAATAATCTCATTTTCCATATTAAGTAGCCAGAAAAACATTAGCAAGAGAACTTCAAAGCAAATAAAACATGAAATATCAAAGATAATAACACAGACCAGTGAATGTGACAGCAAAAAACACAGAACATCAGTAAAACAAAAGATGTTTCTTTGAAAAGGTCAATACAATTGATTAACCTCAAGCAAGACTAACAACAAGTAAAGGGACTATGCAAATTACATATATTAGGAATGGTAGGATGTGACAACTGACCTAGCAGATATTAAAGTTGTCCAAAAAAAATCACCAAAAACTTGATATATATATATATATATATATATATATATATATATACACACATATATATATATATATATATATATATATATATATATATATGTATATACATATTGTATAGCACAGTTGAAATGAGNTATATATATATATATATATATATATATATACACACATATATATATATATATATATATATATATATATATATATATATGTATATACATATTGTATAGCACAGTTGAAATGAGCCAATTTCTCCAAAAACACAAACTGTTATAGTTCCCTTAGTATGAAACAGGTAATTTGAGTAGCTCTGTAAGAATGAAAGAAATTCAGTTTATAATTTCACTTATTTCTCCAAATGGTTTTAATGATGAGTTATGCCAAATATTTAAGTAAGAATAAAGGTCAATTTTCTACAAACTCTTCAGAACAAAGAACATGTTTCAATTCACTGTATGTTGTCAGTGCTAACTTGACTCCAAATTCTATCAAAGATATAAGAAATAGACTATGTTGTCTCCCTATGGCATACACACAAAAATACCCACTAATATTTAGTCCATTAAAATTAGCAATGTTTTCAAAAGGGCCATGAACAAAGTGGGATTAATTATAAGACTATATACTTAGTTCAAGTTTTGAAAATCAGCCAGTGCGATCAATTATAACAGTATGATAGGGAAGGAACACCATAGGATCTAATCAGGTGGTACAAGAAAACACTTGAAAAATTCAACACTCAATTTTATAAAAATTCAGCAATGTCTGATTGCATTGAAATATCCTTATTTTTATAAATATATGTATAAAAGTAGTTAACTAATATTTGATGAAAAACCAATGTTACAAGGTAACCCTTGTAACATAGACCATACACGAACATGCTTAAAGCTGAATAGAAAGTGCTTACTTTCAGGCTGGAGAGTGCACAGGAGAACTTGCTCAAACCATGTAGCTATGAGCGTTGCTGTTTTTGATTTTTTGTGCACTAAGACCACATCCTGGACCACACTCCAATTAGCAAGCACAGTTAGCAATAAGCAGTTACAGAAGCCAAAACAGCAAGGTTAATACACTTAGGGACTTTCCTAGAACTCTGGCCCATGATGGATTAGGTCTTTGTTCTTGTTTTTGGCAGATGCTGGGGTCTATGTGCTGGGTTTTAGGTCAGCATGGTACTTTGGTGCCTTTAATATGGCATCAGTGTGATAGTCTGAATAGGGATGGTCCCATAAACTCCTATGTTTGAATGCTTATCCCATAAGGATTGGCACTATTAGGACCTGCGGCCTTGTTAGAAGAAGTATGTCACTGTGGTGTTGCGCTTTGTGATACCCTATGCTCAAGCTATGCCCGGGGCAGCGTGTAGTTTCCTTCTGCTGCCTGCGGATCAAGATGTAGTTCCTCCGGCACCATGTCTGCCTGCACGCTGCCATGCTTCCCACCATGACAATAATGGCCTAACCCTCTGAAACTGTAAGCCAGCCCCAGTTAAATGTCTTCCTTTATAAGAATTGTCATGTCATAGTGTCTCTTCACAGCAATAAAACCCAAACAAGGACAGTCAGTTCATTGTAAGTTCTGTGTCCTGTGACACCTCCATACTAGTTCTTTGGGCATGAGTCAAATTGTGGACTAATGACAAGGTAGGGAGTTATACTGTCCCCTCAGTACTAGCAGTTTAACAGAATTTACTCTCTGCTTTACATGATTAAGTAGGCAGTTGATCAAGCAGGGTCGTACAGTGGGAGCTAGGAACAAAAGGCCTAATGGCTCTTAGTACAGTAGTTAACCAGGGGGACCAGGAAAGCAGGATTGGTACCAGTTATCAGATCCTGGGCATCTCTTTTTTCTCTTTCCTGAAGGTTATTTCTGATCATGGCTGGGTTTTCTCTACTTTGGTTGTCTTAGAGGTGACAAGTTTCCCCTAGAGCCATGCAGAGACCTCCTTGTTTCACAAGGAAGTGGTCCAGATCTCTGTGATTCTGAAGGACAACCTTTGCTAAGGGTCTACCTGGGTACTCGAAAAGGTAAAGAAGTCCTTTTGCAGCATTTCAGGATGAGGGTAGTGTAAGGTGGGGAAGTTTCAGAGGGAGATGGTTTCTCTTTTTCCAGGCTCCCTCTCTCCTCCTCTTCGGAAACATAGTAGCTCTGTCTCTGAGGGCTCCAGGAGGAATTTCGCTGGGACAGAGACAGCCTTTCCCCCATTCTCTTTCTAAGAAACCTGGTGTAGTTTGACAGAAGAAAATTTTATATATGAAGTTTTCTTCAAAAAGTTACTAACTTAAATCGTCGTTTGTACTACAAATTTGTCAAGCATGACTTCCCTTACTACCTGGAACAGAATGTCACAAAGGAAGAGCTGAAACAACCTGCTGTCTGCCATGTAGGCGTCTGTAAAGTCTGCTTGCTTTTTCATCCCACCTTGTAGTCTTAGACTATAAAATGAGAATACAGACTAGACCCAGGATTGAAGCCATTTAGGAGCTATCCTAGTGTCAGTCCAATGGTGACGTCTCCTCTCTTCCACCCTCATTGGTATGGGAGTACTTATTCCAGGAAGATTGCTGTAGCTGTCTTTTGCTACTTTGTGGGGGGTTTCTTCTCCCCTTCTCTACACCTTTTCTACCCTTTCAACTCCCTAACACTAGATACGAGAGGAAAAAAAAAAAGATAGAGTGGAAAGGAAAGAAATCCATGAATAAAGTCAGGAGTCAGAAAGGGGTGATGTTATCATTAGACAACTTCCTGCAGATTAAGGGTGTTGAGTTCCTTGGGTGCAAATTTGATCTTTGCTATCAGGATATCTAATTTCTTCTTTTTGTTGTTTCTTCCTGCATGACTACTTAACAACTGCAACAATAACCAACAACCAACCAACCAATCCACAACCCACCCAACCTCTCTGGGCTCTAGCATTTATACTCCTTCTAAAAAGTCCCCAGAATTCCAAATATCACACAATTGCAGAAACTATCTGCAGCTGACAAAACCACGCCCCTGCTAAAGCATGAGGCAAATCATAGTCAGCTGCTATTAACAATCTGAGGCAGCTCCATATCCCCACATCCAGAACTAAAATGAAAGCACATTTGAAATTCTGTGTTTTTTAAAGAAACCAAAACTCCAGAATTCTCACTACACATGCCCACAACAGTTAGAACCCTCTTTTATTATGTTATAAAAAAGAGTTATGATTAAACATCTATACTTGTCAGTTTCCATCAGATTGACATAAACAACTTAAGGAGGAATGGTTTGATTTGATACAGGAACTCTGATGTTTCAGCCTACAGTCGCTTGACTACAATGCTCTGGGCCCCCACATAATGAGAAGGAACAACAATGGTTGACAGGGGATGTGAGGTAAAGAAGAAAACACACTTCATGCTGAACAGGAGACAAAGGGAATATGAAATAGAGTGAAAGAAGACTTCAGGGACACAGAATTTGTTCATAGGCATCTTACAGTGACCTATCATAAATTATCAATGGATCCATCCATTGATGATATGGACACCCCACAAAAGTGCTGTCAAGCCTTGAATAAATGGTCTCTTTTTAGTATTTATTTCATTTCTTAACAGTTTCATAAAAGTATGTGATATCTTTCAGTCTATTCACCCTATCCTTCCTATTTCTCTCTCACTCCAGTGTGTCCCTCCTCCCTGACTAGACTCCCCTAACATTTATAGCTCTGTTAAATAGGAACTCTTCCATGTAAGCACAGAGTCTCTGACATAGTTGAGCTGGTTGGATCTTTTCCAAATTCATACACTGAACTGTTCACCTCTCCAAGTGGTGGTATTGGGAAATGAGACTTTTAGATGGTGATTCATGACAGTGGAGCCCTCTCAGATTGAAGTGGTACCCTTATAAAGGAGGCATTGAGAATAATTAAATGCAATGTAATTAAAAAGAGAAACTATCCAATCCACCATGACATGTAGAATTAAATTAAACATAGAGCAGGATACCACTATACATCTTTCAGAAATACTAAAATGAAAATACAGAAACAAAATCAAAGACACAGTTCCAGGTACTAACAAGGATTCAGAACAACTACAGACAATAGTAGACTCATTTTGGAGGAGAGTTTTGCAGTTTTCTATAAAATTAAATATATTTTTAAAATACATGCTAGGCATATGACTGAGGAATCTCACTCTGGGGTATCTGGGAAACTGAAACTTATGTTTACACAATGCATAGAAAAAATTTAAATTTATGGACACATCACTACAGGGAACCTCTAGGAGACTGTGAGAAAATTACCCATGTTTTCATCGTGTCTCTTGGTTTTATTTGCTGTCTCTGGGGTCTTGAGCAAGGGAGAGTTAATCCTTTTGCTTCTGTTACTAAGAGATGAGTCAAACTTAACATTTTTCCTGCTTTCTTTTTATTTATTCTTCTCTCATACAATACATCCCATTGCAGCCTCTCCTTCCTCCACTCCTTCCACCACCCCCCCCCAACTCCCTCACCCCCATCCATTGATCTTCCATTTCGCTTCATAAAAGAGCAAGTCTTACAGGGATATCAACTGAACATGAGTTAATAAGATGCAACAAGACTAGGCACATACCCTCATACCAAGGCAGGACAAGATAACCCAGTAGGATGAAAAGGGTCTCAGGAACAGGCAAATGAGTCACAGACATCACTGCTCCCACGGCTAGGAGTCCCACAAATGCCCTAAGCTAAAGAACCAAATCATATATACGGAGGGCTAGTGTAGACCCATGAACGCTCTGCGATTGTCACTTCAGTCTCTGTGAGCCCCTGTGAGTCCTGCTTAGTTGATTCCGTGCACCATGCTTTCCTGGTGTCTTCAAACCCTCTGGCTCCTACAATCCATCCTCCCCCATCTTCTGCATATTCCCTAAAAGCTCAGCATCTTTAATTTCCTCCAAAATTGTGGATCTGACAAGCACGAAGAAATATTGATAACAGTTATGTGTACCCCAGAAAATATTACAACAAGGTTCCTATGTTGCCTATAATTGAGAAAGAATAGAACAATGGTAATATCTGGTGTATTTTGTTCACTATATGCAAGTAACTGCTTCTATTCAATGAGGCTTCCTTCTTATCACTAATGCATCTCTTTTCCCAATGAAGAAGCAATGACAGAGTAAGGCTAGGTTACTTGCTAAAGATTGAGGAGCTCCTAATTGTTGGTTAGAGATTAAACCCAAACTTTAATCATTGTGCTCTTCTTCCTCTTGGCTGGAGCTCTGGCTATAAATACTTTTAAATGTATTAAGTGTGAATCAAAACAAATCACTTATGGAAATTAAAGATGAGTACAAGATGAAAAAATTACCAGATGCATTGACACATTAGTCCACCTGATTTTTTAAAAAATAAGAATTGTGACTATAATTTCTATTGCAATAACAGGATAGCTGAGAAAGGCGGAGATAGAAAACACATTCTGAGATAATCTAGCATGTTTCTCTTTAAACAGTGATGACTCGAACAACAATCTTGGAAGTTACCTTAATTATGTTAGTTTTCAACAGATATAAACAGTCTAAATGAATGTAAGTTGTATTTCCTGCCTCAGAGACTCATTATTTTCATTTCATATTTAGAAAGCCACATAGAGCAATACAGAGTACTTTGTATAAATACCACAATGGATCACATGGACAACACACCCTTGCCATCTTCAAGTGATCAGTGTATCTATATTCAAGTAGTGGTAGGAGAATGTTGACCATTTATAAGAAACTGCTTGCAGGGGAAGAGCTTGAACTAGGATCGGAAAACTGGGAAGAGTCGGGAGGCTATAGGAGCACACTATAGGATCAAGAGTGTACATAATATGTAAGATCTGGCTGATGTGTTCTGGAGAAAGTAAAGGCATTAGTGTAATTTGAGCAAAGATTTGCAGAGAGCAGCCGAGTAGGTACTTATGGACTCTTGTATTTTGTACTATATTGTATAGCACTATGGAATCATGAGAGGCTCTAAGGAGACATTAAATATTTAGGATGGTAAACATGCCTAGCACTGCTCAGGTGCCCAAGAACCTGACATTAGGTAGGCCATGGATCTGGAGAAAACCAAATGCTATTGTTCTGATAAAGGAAAATAGCAATAAAGTGGCTCCGAGTCAAATTCTGTTTTACTCATAGATCACTGTCCTGCATAGCCATCATTAGGGAAGCTTCTTTCTGTAGCACATGGTAACTAATACAGAGACCCACAATAGAACAATGTGCAGAGAGTGACAGAGCTTGACACACTTTGTCTTCAATGGGAGCCTTCATTAAACTCCTACCCTTAAGTTCAGGCAGCTATGAGGAAGCAGAGGCAGGGAGATTATAAGCATCAGTAGGGTTGAAAGTCACCACGGAAACAGTGCCTTCCGATAGATGCACATATGAACTCACTGGCTGTGGCAGCATGCACAGGTCCAAGTCACATAGGACCTTAGTGCTGCAAAGGGAACGGGACATGGGCCTCTATCCTTAACCCAGAAGCAATACTGCTTACCCTGAACTGATTATCTGCTTACCAAGGAAAAAGTAGTTTTCTTCAGCAGAACCGTGCTGGATATACAAAACCAGAGTTTACAAGAGGCCTCATGCCTAGCAGGAGCTGACCAACACAAAACAAAATCAATGGTATTTTTGGAGATCGTTTCTTTCATAATGCTTTGTTTGTGCATATATATTTTTAACCTTGTCTTTTGCGTATCTATCATGGTTTCTGATTTTGTGTTTTTAATGGTGTGTGTGTGTGTGTGTGTGTTTCTTGTGCCTTTTCTTAGCTTTCTTTCCTCTTACATGTTTTTGCTTCATTTTATTCTGGTTTGATTTTCTATTGGCCTACTTGTTTTCTAAAGAGAAAGACAAGGAAGGCGTTGAGTTGTAAGGGTGTGGTGGGGGGAGGGTCTGGGACAGACACGGGGGAGGAGAAACTGATCAGGGTATACTATCTGAAAAAATTATTTTCAATTAAATAACATTTTAAAAAAGATACATTTTATTTTTATCCTGAATGCTGTCTATTTGTAGAGAAAGACAGATGTATTATTCTGCTACATTTTGACTCAGTCACAAGGAACACATTCATTAAAAATTGTCAATAAAAGAAAGATCTATAGAGAGCCGGGACTTACTTTTCTTGTTATAGCCATGTAAGCTGTTTATCAAACCCCCAGAGAGGAAGTGACCTTAATATTAGGACCAAGGAAACACAGTTAATACATTTAAATTTATGCTACGTGTACTTCTATTTACAGATTGCCAGCTGTATCTCGTCATTCCATTATCTCTTTAATTGAGAGTTACAGGATGAAGAGCCAAAGGCACCGGGTTAATTTGTGACAGGCTTTTCCCCAGCACCTCCTGGATTGTTTGCCCCATTGTCCTTTCCTTACTATATAGGGAGAATGCTCTTAAAACCACATTGAGAAATAATCACAGAAACAGATTCTTTAAAAAAAAAATGCTATTTTTCTCAGTGAGAGAAAAGACCAAACCAATATCAATGAATCACAAATCTTGTTTTTCCTGGAGAATAAATGTTCTGCTCACAAAGTAGCTGCACATCCCTCCCATCCTGTTTTTATTATACTTTGAGTCACACAGTGAACTGTGAGAAGAAAGAGACACGTTAGTGTACCCTGTCCACCTACCAGGCAGTGCTGGAACACTGCGGTACGAGTCATCCTGCCGTTTCCTTTATGAAATGTGATTCTTATCATTTCCTTGGAGCTAGCCAAATAAAATAGCAACAGCATTATGCCCTCTTTCAGATACTACTGAGTAACATAAGGGGTGCATTACTTTTCAGCGTAAGCCCTCACATATTATGCTTTTATACTAGAGTTCTTTTTAAATAAAAATATGCAGGTGAACTTATAGCTCACCTGCTATATGAAGGCAGCAGGGTACAGCATAACTGTGCTGCTAGTACTGACTAACTAGGTGGTGAAGCACAGAGAGGATGCAAGAAATGTTCTGAATGAAAACGTCGTTATCTGGATGTGAACGAAGTGATTGATTGGTTGATTTAACGAAAAGGCTCCAAGAAAGCATGATGGGTGACAGACATGTCCAAGATGACAAAAGCAGTGGGAGGACTAATTTTTATGTGCAGCGGGGGATGAGAACATTTGTTCCTCGCTGACTCAAAGTCAGAGCCCCAGATGAGAACCAAGAATTGCCAGTACAAGGTTTCCTCATTAGAAACTCTTATTTATTGGAGAGCGTGGATCCATCCAGGCTGTGCCGGATGCCCAGGGCTGAGTCAGATGCAGTGATGACCCAAATGGGCTTTCCTAGGAGATGGCTGGGCTTGAGTTGAAATTTGTAGAAAAAAGAAAAAATGACTCAGGTTAATAATGAGTGGTGAATCAAGGGAGGAAATAATGAGTGTGTTTGGTAGAACATGAGCTACTCACAGGGGATGGAGGTCTGCCAGTCCTACCTCTGTGAACTTACTAACATCGGTAAGAAGGTGTTACTAGTTGCGTCAAGATGTGTCATTTCTCTGCAAGGAAAATAAGTATAATTTAAAGTGAACTCTTCCTTCTTCCCAATAAGGTGGACAGAATCCAAGGATCCTGGAATTTGTATATATAGCCATCATATTGTGATAACTGAGATGAGAAAAACCGGTGCCTGGAATACCAACATCACCAGCTTAATTGCATTCACAGAGGAAAAGCAAAGGGAATTTGAAGCTCTTCTAGAAGATCTCAGAGCACATGCTATCTGATGGTTTTTTTTTCTGAAATCTTTTAACTGACAAATGTAAACACAATGAAAATGACAAGCCTGCATTGTCTCATATTTCTTTACTGATTGCGTGAGAATGCAAAAGGTTGGAGTTTATAGAAGTTTCATTTTTGATCAAATCCTAAATGGGGGATACCAAAAACAAGGTAGAATTGATAGGTATTAAGTAAATAAATTCTTTGATGATTAATCAGTGACTAGTAGCCAGAAACAGAAGAGTTAGGCATCTTTAAATGGGCTTATAGGACACTGAGAAGTGATTTAATCTACGTTAGAAATATATTTTTAGGGATTGGAGAGATGGCTCAGTGGTTAAGAGCACTGACTTCTCTTCCAAAGGGCCTCAGTTCAAATCCCAGCAACCATATAGTGGCTCACAACCATCTGTAATGAGATCTGATGCCTCTTCTGGTGTGTCTGAAGACAGCTACAGTGTACTTATATTTAATACATAAATAAATCTTTAAAAATAAGAAATACAACTTTGCTTAGTGTGTGTGTGTACACATGTGCACACATGAGTGCATTTGTGTGGTAGCGCTTATGCATGCCATTGCACACTCTTGGAGTCAGAAGACACGGTTATAGGGTAGCTAGGTCTCCTTGCATCCTTACACTGGTCCTGTTGCTGGAACTCAGATAGTCAGGTTACATCACTAGACAGCAACCAGATCTAGACTACAAATATTTTAGCAAAATGGCCCCACATAGAGCCATCATTCTGTTCCTAGAATTTCCAAAGTAACAGAATATGAGCAAAGAAATGGCATCTTGTGGGAAATGCAGGTGTGGTGGGTGTGTCTTCCGTATTAACTTCCAAAGACTTTGGAATTACCCACCATTGTGGGAGTGTTTGCTGTGCCAGACATACTGCAAAATGTAGTTCTATGTGCATATGCCAGGTTCTTTGTCAAATGCTTCTTATCTAATAACCCAGACACCACAGAGTTATGCAGTTAATACTATCCATTTCACAGGTGGGAAAACTGAGACCTGAATGCTTAGCTTCTTAAGCTTATACAGCAATGATTTGCATCTGTGTTTGCTTAGCTCTAGAAAATAATTATTTATGCAATGAAAGTTTTAAAGAGCAAACAAGTCCTTCTATAGGTTTATTTAAAGTTAAGAAAATTTGATTCTAGTTCAATGCTGTTGAATCCCTTTTAAATATTATTATTCGTTGGAATCATAGTCAACACAGAATATGTTTTATGTGGGGCGCAAGTTGTGGGGAAATAAAAGGGGGGACCCAAGTCTCACCAGAGATCTGGGGCTCTGGGCAGGCAGACTCAGGGGACTGCTCTCTATGCCACCTGGGTGGGTGTCTGGCTGTGGGAAACCACAGAACCCCAGTCTGTGGGGGTAGAGAGGGAGCAGTCCCGGAGTCTCTGGGCCTCATGGAGGCCAGAGAGGACAGGTTCTCAGTCCTGGACATCCCAGACACCACTGGATATCATGGAAGAGCTGAGAACAAAGTGAGGGCTCTGGAGGTGGCTCAGTCAGCCCCAGGGCCGAAGGGAGAGGGGTAAGGGGAGAAGGCCCTTGGTGGTTCCCACAGGAGTCTTTGGTTTGGCCTGGCAGCTGGAAATGCTAAGAGGCCTGCCTGGGGGAGATTAGATTCGGCTCTTTAGGGAAAGGCCTATCCCGGTTTTTTTTTCTAGCAAGATGAATCTCCATGAGCAGAGATGGTCCATAGTTTTAAGGCATTTATTTTAGAAAGGTAGAGAGAGGGAGAAGAGTTTGGAAGTAAAAGCCAGCCATGGCCACCTGAAGAGAGGAGGGAAAGGAGGGGAGAGAGGAGGCAAGAGGTGAGAGACAACAAAGAGAGCAAGAGCTTAAGAGAGAGAGGAGGGGCCAAGCAGCCCCTTTTATAGTGGGATGGGCTACCTCGCTGTTGACATGTTAACTGTGGGGGTGGAGTCTAGCTAGTAATACCAGGAGCTTGGGACATTGTCTACATGATTGATAGTCACAGGATTATGTACTTGAGGACTTGTGGTGTCAGGCACCTGTGTCTGGGAACGTGGCTCACTGTTCCATCACTTGTAGAGTTTTCTACTGGCTCTCCAGAGTAAGCCTCACTGGACCAGAACACGGACAGCTTTTCGAAGTCCCACAGTTTTACATAAATTAATGATGGTGGTATTTCTTGGTTCCCCATTCCTTCTTCTGGTTCTCACACTCACATTACCGTTCTCAAAAATGATGTATTCTCATTTTCTTTTTTTTTTTTAAAGATTTATTTATTTATTACATGTAAGAACACTGTAGCTGNCNTCANACACTCCAGAAGAGGGCGTCAGATCTTGTTACGGATGGTTGTGAGCCACCATGTGGTTGCTGGGATTTGAACTCCGGACCTTTGGAAGAGCAGTCGGGTNCTCTTACCCACTGAGCCATCTCACCAGCCCCGTATTCTCATTTTCAAGAGACATTTAAGCTAATTATTTTCTGAGGCCTGAATTCTTCTAAGTTTCCACTTAGCACTTGAATACATCCCACTAAGGAAAACTTTACCTGCTCATGCTGACAATTCTATTTTTGGACTGCACTTATAAGAAGAAAAATGTGTCTTATCATAAGGCTAATCATTCTGTGCACTTCACCCACTTGTCCTAGTTCTGTGGTCTTGCAGTATAAAACTATTCTCAAGATGCATTTGTTGGGTGGAGTAAGTATGCCTCGCACAGAGTACAGTGCTTGTAAAATAGATGTGGTAGAAAGAACTCTTATGATTTGGGACTTGAAAAGAGGTTATGAGGGGAGAAAAGGAAAAGAGAAATATTGAAGGTTTGATACAGATTATTTTGAGATAAGTGTGATGCTGCTCTTTTATGTAAATTCAGCAAATAAGGAGCTAAAAATAGAAGCCCACAAAAATCCCTCATTTATCCTCTAAGTCTATAATCTTCAAATAGCTGATCTTTGCTAGCGATAGCTCCATGTGCTGGCTTAAATAACTTCCTCAGAGGCTGCTCCTCCTCCATATTGAATTCTTGCTAATGCTATCTTGCTTAGAAATCTTTTATTTTTTTCCACAGAAATTACATATAGAACATTAAAACAGTCTAGAATTTATTATTATACATTGATTGATAATAGCATGTTTTATAGAGAAATTAAAAATATTCTAATGCTGTTATTGTTCTTTCTAAGGAACATGACTATCCACACATATTAAGTTCATGTACTTAATCTCATTTAAAAAACTTAGTGCTAACAATGGCCCCATTAGAGTAACAGTGCCTGATTCAAAGTTAAATACATATTAAGTAAACATAAACCTGCTGAATGTTATTGAATTGAACTAAATCAGGAAATAACTATTTTCTTATCTAGGTCAGTTGATGTTCTTAAATTATTGTTTCAAAGTTAAAAACTGTCTTAATTTTGTCTGGATACTATACAAGGAAATACATGGAAGACGAATACAAAATTTGAAGCATTTTGTAAGTACCACCTCTTCAGTATCCAACTAGCCAGGTGAACTATCATGGCAACATCAATACCTTTTGGAACCTGGAAACTGACTTTAAAAGAGACTAAGTTGCTAAAAATCAAACAAGTAGCTTAATATCTCTAGGTTCCAGTTTGTGATCTATACCGAGATGAAAAAAATCTTTGCATTAAAAAATTCATAGACTAAGTGCGTAAACACATTTGAATACTGGGAGTAGGGAGATAACTTAATTACAAAAGGTTGGCAAGTATACGTGGGCAATCATATTATTTTGCACATTAAACGAATATAAATGTGTAGAAAATATTCTGGAAGAACCCACAGTATCATTGTGGGTAACTTGCAGGTGTCTTTGATAATATGGGAGGCTGGGATATGTTTTTCAATAATTGGATGTTTCTACCACATGGTTCTTTGGGAATTAGTGTTTTTATTATAAAATATCTCAAAGTGGTCATAACTACTTGAAAGTAAATTAAAAATTAAAAGTGATGAATCCCCTTCCTCCGACTCTTATCAAATTCTGAAAAGCCAACCAAAAAGAGTAAAAGTTTGTAAGTTCACCATAAACAACAGCGAACACGAGGGTAATGCTGAAGATTTCATTGTTATGAATCATTACTAAGATAGTATCACCAACTCTCTCATGCTTAAATTGCACAAAAACTATTTGTAGTCAGAATGTCTTGGTTCTTTGCTAAACATTGTCAAGTGTTTAGTATATTACCAACCTTGTGTTCTTTGTCATGCCTTTTTAGACCCAAAGTCTAGAAATCAGAAAAGCTCTGGGTTAGTCACTGAGACTGCTGGGAACATAAGCTACAATGGTAGATAGCTGACACCCTTCCAAGTCAGAGGCACATTGCAGAAATATGTGGATGCTCTTCAGATTGCCTCCATCATCCCTCCAGACAGAAACAGGAACATGCAGAATCTTTTCTCTCTGTAAGTCTCTCTATAAGAATGGTGCTTAGATACATGGCGTTGTACAGTGCTAGGTTGACCTCACCATCTGAGAACCCCTCAAAGGGTTCAATTATATCTTACCAAAACCATGTTGCTACAGTTTCTAAAACCATTCCTTGGCACTCAAGTACCAATTTCTAAAAAGATTAAACCAAAATATGTGTAAGTCTAAGAGAAAATTAGGGAGCAGTGTAATTTCAATATGAACATATACAAGGAAAACAAAAAACAAAATAAAGAAACAAACCAGAAAAACCAAGACCAAACTTTAAATAACGAAGGACTAAATTTTGTCTCCTTTGAGAAATCTTTTCCATGTTAGGACTTGAGTTATTACATTTGACTCACTGGGTCTCATCCACTAGGCTGTATTCTCACTGAGATAATTTACAAGCCAATGATTCATAAAGACTGTGAGAGTCGGTGCTGCTTTTTAAAATCTACCCTCATACATGTAAAGAAACTTAGCTTTGACAGCTTCCTTTGCCAAAGCAATGCACCTGCCCGAGTTTATAGTTATAAATGGGCCATGGTTGGCCCATTGCTTTGCGCTTGTAAAATCCTCCTATAAAGCATCCACGTCTTTCTGAGTCCCCACTGCAGCTTTTGGCACGCACTTCTTACATCATTCCACCCCAAACACTAATTCCGGGGCCCGGCACTCAGAAGTGTTCAGTGAATTACTTTTAGGTTTGTACTCCAGTTTTTCTAAAGGGCAGTTTGATAGGTTTGCTTGCTTGCTTGCTTCTTTACTTAGAGGGTGGGAAAGGACATTTTCTCAAGTTGAGCTGTATACCAGAAAACATGAGCGTTTTGAATATGGAAAGAAATAAGGAAAGGAAAGAAATAATTAGTTCACATGTTTAGGATCTTGTAAAGTGGAATGGAATGTTAAGAGCAGCCATTATATTTATATATTTATTTACTAGTTTTTGTCTCCTCATATATTTTTGACCACCTATGAGTTCATTTCTTACTTATTTAGTGTGGGGAGAAGGGGTGGGGTCAAAGTCAGGAATGCTGACGTTCTGTGTTCTTCTGACCCATCTTGACATGGCTGCCTTACTCTACTACAGCTCTCACATGATGAGCTGAAACCTCTGAAACAAAAAAAAAAAAAAACTGCCTTTTCATTGTGCTTGAATTGGGTATTATTGCCACAAAACCTACAACAGTAACTAACACACTATCCATAACATTTTTCAGATAAACGTTCAGAAGGCCTTCATGTTAGGACTCATGGTGTTGAGCTGGTCTAGCTTGCTCTCACCCACTACACTAGCCTCTCATTTGAGGTAATTTACAGACAAAACTGTTGATGACAGACGGACCCTAGCTCTTATCCATTCTGATACCTGTACAAAGGTGCCTCCTTCCCACAGCTTCTTCACATCCAATGTCTTTGGTCCTTGGTTTTATTCTACTTATCTTTAAAATGTTTCTTGCTTTTCAATGTGATGTCACAAGCTGGGTCCAGGCAAGGTTATTTCTCATCTATCTCTCTGCTGCGGCTTCCTACTAACATCTACATCGCAACTGCCACTGTCAGATAATTTACCTAAAACTATTCTTTGACTGTTTTCCTTCTCATCCCCTTCAGTGGTGCAGTCTCATGCAAGCTCAGCAAACAGGGAATGAACACGTTCCTCTGAGTTTAAATGTAAAAGAGTGCATGTGAAAAATTAAGATAATTCTAATTTCAGAAATGTTGACAGGGGCAAACACACTCCGCCCCATAATAGTACATCGTTCATCTCTACAATTATAGGAAATCAATAGAAAACTGTTAGTAGCAAATACCATTTTTATTTTATTATTGTTATCATTAGTACTAATATTGCCAAGTATATATTGACATGCACTATCCTATCAAGCTCATATGCAAAGTTTTTGCTTCTTAAAATTTTACCCAATCTTTAAAATGATACTTCATAAAACATTAAACATTTAAAATGATACTCCATAAAACTCCATAAAAGTATTTATTTTCAGAGAATTGCATATATTTATGGTATACAACATGATGCCTTGACATAAGTGAAATGATTGGTCACAACATACAACATGTTAATTCTCTCTTCCTCTGTCTCTCTTTTCCCTCTCCCTCTCTCCCTCTCTCCCTCCAGCCCCCCTGTAGTGAAGCCATATTCTGGTTATTGTCTTTAGGTTCTTTACTGTCCTCATTATGCAAATCAGGCCCTGAGCCTTTTAGATTCACTCTTTGGAGGTGACCTCGGCCTTCCAGACTGAAACAATGCAGCATAGAATGCACCACATATGGGTATTGCTCAGTCCCTTAACCTGTCATTCAAGGACCAGTACCTTGGTATTTGGTACCATGGTCTGAAATACAACTAAATAAAAAAACATCACCTCAAAAGTTGCTCCCAGAGTTCTCTTGCCTTAGGCATCTGTATGTGTTGGGAGGAAACACCTCATGAATGTGAGCTTCTGACAGGGTGCAGAAGAGGAGGAGGAGGAGGAGGAGGCAGAAGACAGAGAAAGCAACAACAGCATGATGCATGATGAGGAAATGACAAAAGGCAAAGAAACCAACATTTTTTCCTTTTTTCCTTTTTTTTTTTAACTTTGAGAAAAGGAAAATGGGGGAGGGCATAGAAAAGGAACATCGAACTCGCTTAGAAACCTCCAGAGGTGAAAGTCTGAATCTTGAATAAAGTTAATGGCAAAAAGACTTTTTGGATGAGTGTATCTAATCCTCTTATAGCTTTTACAATTCTTGTAATACTGCTGTGACTATTTTTGTCAATGTCACCCCGATTGTAGCCCACGACTACCCCAGGAAAATCTACCAAGGCAATAAACAGGTGAGGCCACATTTGTGAAAGTCACATCGCTATGATGTCTGACTTTTCTGGTGTAAAATAGCTCAGTATGGCTCGTAGGTCAAAACAGTAGACAAAATGAGGGGTTGGTGGAACCAAGAAAGCAACCAGCCTCTCCCCCATCTTCATGCTGACACAGATAGGAATTACTTACATCTGTTTTCTTTGTCTTTTTTTAAAAGGTCCTGATTAGTGGAGACCTTGGATTCTGCCTTTGTACTCTATAACTCGTAGGTAAACCTATAGTACAGGTTCATACACGCAATTAGAAAAGATGAGCATTTTGATTGATACAGATAGACAACTCTAATGCACATCTGAGTGAGTCTCAGTTTGACTTTTTGAATTTATCTCAATGTCTATAACAAAAACTGTATCTTTAGCATTTACTAAACTACAGTTAAAGCTTTGGTTAAAAATCAATATTTCCCGGCGCTTGCTGTTAGAAACTAACAAAACAGCTACAAGTAGCTCAGTAAGGACATAGTTATCTTGCTCAGTATAATTCAATATCATTGTTAAGCATTTTGCTGTGATCTCTTTTTGAATGACACAGGGGTGCTGTTTCTGAGTTTGTGCAAGGAGTGTTTCATATGAAAATTTATATTAAATATCTTACAGATTAATGATTATGAACGTCCTTCAGTGATAGGAGAAACCTTGACAAACGGACCAATGATGAGTGCAGTACTAGTTAAAGCAAGCCCAAACTCTCCTTGACTCCCAATACGCTTTCTGATAAGGGAACTCGAGGGACACTTTTTTATAAAATCCACTGAACCAAGTTAGGGTAGAATTTTGAAATTGTCTTAACGAGAAATATTCAACGGCTATTATCAAGCTGCACGTCTGCCTCCCAGCTGGGATGCTGGAGCATTGCATTGGCAAGCGCTGCTCAGTCCTGATAGAGGTTCCAGCCTGTGTTCTCGCCCCTCCCACCTCCCACCCCCCATGCCTCCGAAAGCAGTGAGATCTGGGACCATGCTGTGGTTTTCAATCTCACTGGGGACCTCAGGGAGTAGAGAACAGGGCTGCAGGCCTGTCCTTCCCTTGCCCACCTGGCAGGAAGGGGATGGTTGAGCACAGGATGGGGCCTATTAAGATACCTCATTGGCATGGAGAACTACAGGTTTTTATGCTATGTGGCACGTTGTTAAGGTCCTCTCCGTGCGGTAGCATGGTTAGGTGTTCCAGGACAGGTAGAGGTTGGCAGGGAGCTGATTCCATGCCTATCATTCTCAATTCTGAGACTCCCTGGGTGTTTGAATCTGCCTCAACCTCGCCAGTTCTTCTCTCTGGTGGCACAGTCCACTCACCCCACAATCCACCATTTAGAAAAGTGAAATCAAATGCAAAGAATGTGTGGCCCTGTATTTAAGAATTTTACAATTTACAGTCGAGTCTAGTGTTAACATAGGCATTAAATTAGCAATGTCACACAATGCCCCAAGAGAAGCTCAAATAATAAGCTATGAATTGAAGCATTCCCTCCCAGAGGCAAGAAAGATGCTCACAAAACTCAGGAGAATTGCAATGCTTGCAGGTCTCACAAGATTGCAAGAGCAGGAAATAGATGCTCAGGGAAAGGAGATCTTCAGCAGAGTTGTCTGTAGGTTACACAAAGAACACCCGGATCACTACTTACGATTTAAGCAAAGAGGACTCACAATTGGGAGGTCAGGGGATGGGGCAGGTCTGAGAGGGAGTGACCACATTTTCAAAGTGCCTATACACATAAGAAGGAAAAAAAAAAGTCCAATGGATATTGACTTAGTAAATTGAGGATGGTTGGAAAATAATTAGTTAGAGCTGATAGTCTATTGGGTGGGAAAGCAGATATAAATGAAAGAGAGGTAAAAGGTAAGGCTTCAGCAGTTCCTTTTACCTGGAGGTTATTATAGGATGTTCTCAAGGCCTGGGGGTTTTGGTTTATTTGGGAGGGTTGATAGAAAATTAGATGTCTTTCCTTTTATAATCAATAAGTGATACAAATTGTCCCTGTAAAAATACTAACTGGTGGAAGTATTAGAAAGTGTTTGGTAATTACATAGTGTTTAACCATTTAACCAGGTATAGGAAGCTTATGTAAATAAGGTAGGGTTTAGTGGGAGAGCATGTGAACTCCTTCTGCAGACTCTCCCATGGCAGTAAGAGTAGGGAAAGGAATCAGGCGAGTATTACTCTAATCACACAGCTTGTCCCCAAGGATTTGTGTATTCTACTGAAGAGCAGACAGAAAAGGAGGCCACCAGGTCTGGGATAACCACTGGAAATGACCAAATCCTGCCTGCGTTTACAGGGAAGTGTCTGTTCCCCCACGCCCCAGCAGTATCCTCACTTTGTACATTTCATGGCGACCAGGGCCACTGCTATCTAGTCTACAATCAAGGAATTCCATAGGTTTTGTTTTTACTGGCTAACCTGCCCCATCTTTCTTTTTCCTGATGTAATACTTCCTTTTCTTTGGCGAATTCCTAGCCTATGCTCTATATGCTCCATGTATACAGTTCTGTCATCTCAGGCTCATGTTTGAATGCTTGATTCAGGCTGAGGCAATCATTACATCACTTGCACTTGGACAGTTATAATTTACAGAGTGTACACATCAACAAGGCCTGTTGGACTTCTTCCCGAGAACCTTATGGTTAGATGTAGAAATGGATCACGTTTCTCCTGTTAGCCTGTGAACTGTGAGAATGAAGGTCTGGATAGCCAACGGCTATCCGTTGCTACTCTCAGTGAGCCCTCACATAGAGTGGGTAATAGAGAAGGTACTAATACAAAGAGAAGCAGCTATCAACTAAAACACACAGTGGTATGAGATAGCCATCGCAATGGCAGTAAGGTTTGACCAGAGTGAAGCACTGGCCTCTGTGGCTTCTTCAAGATTATATGTGTCCAGAACAAATGAGTCAATCTATTGCCGCTGGGCTTGAATTCATGTTTGTTGGAATGTGGTCATATATAACCTAAGGAATTTAACTACTAGTGTTAACCCTTGCATAATGTTACAACAATTCAAGAAAACATGAATCTGAGTCAGCTGTGTTGTGAAATACCAGATCTTATTGCTACACATGCTCTTATGTTTTATTGACCTGAGGCACAAAGGTAGGAATGATTATTTGGATCTCTATCACGTCTTACTATCAACATTAGTAAAAACCAAAGCTTTTGAATTCAAATAAGTGTTGCAAACTTAGTACATAGCAGCAGTGCTGGAATGTGTACTAACACAACAGCATCTTCCTGTGATGTCAGTGGGTGGCTCTTCCTGTTTCCACATTTAAGAACCACAACGATGACTGGAAAGATGGCTCAGTGACTAAGAGAGCATGTATTGCTTTTGAATACGATATGAGTTCAAGTCCCAGTACCAATACTGGGCAGGTGGCCACCACCTGAAACTCCAGCTCCAACATACTTCCGCATCTACCTACACAGAAAAGCATATACACATACTTAAAAAAAGATAAAAAATTTAAAAAAGAACCACAATGATACTCTCCCTACTTCATTAGTTCTCAACTTGTGGGTCATGGCATACCAGAGATTTTCCATATTAGATATTTACATCATAATTCATAAACAGGAGATGAAGTAGCAAAGAAAAAAATTTATGGCTGGGGGTTACCACAACATGAGGAACTGTGTTAAAGGGTCACATTATTAGGAAGGCCGAGAACCACTGCCCTGGTTCCTCCCTGCTGGACACAGGGACATGGAAAAGGAACAGTCACACAGTCTGGTTTGCCATGGAGAGAACAGAAAGACTAGAGAGACAGCTGGCAAACATCTCAAAGTCTAAACTACAGTCGAGTCAATCACATGGGTAGACTCTAGATAAGAGAGTTTCCTGGGGCTGTGATTCTGTTCTTTGCAGGAATCTCTTTGTACATCTCAGGGTGTGGTTCTCTCTACTCTTCAGTAGTTCTGTGTTTCGGGAAATATTAAAAAAGAGCTGGCATGTTCCCACTCTAGTGCTGGCACGAGCGAGCCACAACACTATGCCCTGCTCTGTCCCATATTCCAGTAACCAAATTGAGCCACCAACCTCACAATTAAATATCACAATACCCAGTAACCCAGGAAAATCAAAACTCTTAATGCTTGTAGTTAACCAATCAGATTTATGTATCAATAAGATCACAATTTACAAGATGCCAATATAATAATTTCTGAACCAATTGATAATGATAAAAGCTTTATCCCAGTCATCCTAACCTTATGATAGCATAATGACCTGTGGCTGGTAAAAGCCATGCTGGTTCACGTCTGCCGCCATCTATCTTTCTTTCTTTCTTTCTTTCTTTCTTTCTTTCTTTCTTTCTTTCTTTCTTTCTTT
>NC_034601.1:51803180-51821594 GCF_900095145.1 Mus pahari | reverse complement strand
GGTTATTTGAATTTCTGGAGTCCAGTTTCTTGAGCTCTTTGTATATATTAGATATTAGTCCTCTATCAGATTTAGGATTGGTACAAATCCTTTCCCAATCTGTTGGTGGTCTGCCGCCATCTTGCCTTTTTCCTCCCTCCTGAGTGGCTCCCTCTCTCTGCAACTCTTAGCTCCACCTCCCTTTCCCCTGTCCAATCGCAGGCCTCCTCTGCACTAATGTAATTGGATAGGAAAAATCCTGCAAGAGGACCTGGGTGGTAAATGCTTTCCAAGAGGAGCTTTAAAGCTTGGTAAGCGCATTCTTATGCAGGAGGCTGGAGGGTCAAGACCCCTGTTCTGCCTCTAGCTTTTTTGGTCAAAGCTCCATTTTCTCCAGTAATTTACTCTCCTCTAAATAGGCTACTGATTGGTTTTGCTTAAATAAAATCCTGTAGCACCTATAGCCAATTTAAAAACATGTTTTTCAGATTTACTTCATTTCTGTTTTTTACCCCTTTGCCTTTCATTTTCTCTCTGTTTCTTGGAGCCCAATCTTATTATGTTATTCAGACAAGCCTCTAAACTGCCAGTCTCCCAGCCTCAGCCTCCCCAGTGCTGGGCCTTCCTACAGGGGTCCCCAAATCCAGCTAGTGGTCTCTGTTTAAGCTTTTGGGCTTGAGTGAGATGATTATACCCCTCATCTGACTTCTCCTTGGAGAACTTTAATCAGCTGCAGGATTTTATTGCTTTATTTTTATTGTCATTAACTTTTCAATCACTCAAAGCTTTTTAATCTCATTTCTCACTTTTGAGCTATGCTTCCAGGCCAGGGCACAAATGCCTAGTCTTTCCTCCTGATTCCTCTCAGTTTGCTTTTGAACAGTCAGTTCTTCCTGATTTCATTTCCTTCTGGCAATGGCTTGCTGAACAGAGCAAAAGGTTCCTAGTATAGAGTGGTCAATCTTGGTTTCCCACCCTTCTTCTTCTTCCTCCCAGTCGAAAGCCCATTTAAAGCTGACTTCCTAGTGAACACTTACCAGTGATTTTTATCACTGTAAAACACATTGCCATTCAAGCTACTCATATCAGTTTTCATGCCCACTTTAAAAAAAAAAAAAATGTAACGGGTTATTTTAAACTGCTACTTGACATTCAGATACTAGTTTCCTTATTGGGATGATTAATGCCAGCTGCCACAACAGACATTCCTAAATGACACATAGTGACAAAGGTTTCATACTCTTCATTCTACATATTCAGAGAGAATTGGCGGCTAGAGATCGAGAAGTGCTGATCCCCATGGGAGACTGAGCTGGGAGAGTTTACATGGCTAGTCTGAGCAGGACAGTTGTCCTTCGAAGCATCTTACACAGGAATTAAACACTGGAGAATACCAACCCTTCACGCCTCAAACCCGGGCTTGTGAGTATCACTCTGCTCATGGCCCATTTGATTTAAATAATCACTCAGCCCCAACCCAATTGCAAACGAGGCAGGAGGCTAGGGAACTTAAGGGGTCTTGTGGTGAGCCCCGAGTGACTCAGGCCATGGAGGCTGCTATAGCAGTATGCAGATGTGAGGCTGCAGATTGGAACATCCTGGAGGAGAGTGTCTGGAAGTCATTAGCTCTGTTCTGAAAATATTCCCAGTTCTCTTTCTCAGCCTGTTGTACTTCTGCATTTCCCAGGAGGTGGAGTACTGGATGTCTTTGCCTTTCCTTGCCTTTTGCAATGAAATGTGAACAGAAGGGCACGTGTTTCTTGCAGGTTGACTCCTCTCGCCCAGGATGTGACTATTTGCACAGTATCTTTCCATCTGCCTTAATCCCCAATGGTACTCCAGACAGAGGTTCCTTCATTAGCCCGGATATCCAAGTGAGGACGACAGGAGCCAGAGATCCATCCAGCTAGATCATTGTAGACGTGTGTGAACATGCACACTAAAATCCCAATTCTGAGACACTGAGATGTGTGTGATCGTTTGTCATCAAAATACTTATCATTCCATTCCGATTCATGTCACTCTTTTTTTTTTTCCCCCAACTTTGCTCTTTTTAATGTCAGAGAGTCAGTAAATGCAGAAGGAAATTTCAAGCCTTTGCTTGTGTTTTTTTTGTTTTTTGTTTTTTTTCCATTTTTCTTGGGTATCTCTGTATCTATTATCAGTGGCTATATTACCAAGCAACAGAAAGGTTTCTGAATACTGTTCAAGCTAGTGCTCATTGACAACAGGGAGCATCCCTGTGGGGGAGGACCACCCATGGCTTTTCCTAGCTGTGTTTTCAAAGTAACACTTGTCTCTGAAGAATGTTCTCTCAGCCCTAAATCACTGGGGGCTTTCTTTCATTCTCTCTTCTTTCCTCTTTGCTGGAAATTCATCCCTCCTCCACTTTGCTGCAGTTGAATTTTTTTTTTTGTGTGTGTGTGTTTTCCTCATATAACAGTACACCAAATGTTTTTATTTTTATTTTTTAAGTAATCACACAAAATCATAGCTTTCATTATCCTACCTTCAGACCTACTTTGCCTTCGTGCCCACCTCCCTCACCCCTCCTCCATAAAACAGTGACTGTTAAAGTAGACATAGAAAATAACTGCCTTCACTGCCCAACCGGGTTTGGTATATATATATATATATATATATATATATATATATATATATATATATATATATATATCAAAAACAATGGTCACAGATGCTATTTAATATTAATATAAAAATAAACAGCATAGTTAGCATAGAGATCTTCATGTGTAACTGTTGCTTGTTTGTATTAAATGCCTTTAAGGCCCCAAGACAGCGTTACCCTATTCTGTCCCTGGACTCTTACAGCATGGCCATACTGGAAAAACCTTGTTGAGATAATATTTTTGAGAATGAATGAAAATAGAGAGTAAGGGGGCTGGAGAGATGGCTCAAGGGGTTGAGAGCACCAGCCGCTTTTCCAGAGGTCCCGAATTCGATTCTTAGCAACCACAATGGTGGCTCACAATCGTCTATAATGAGATCTGATGCCCTCTTCTGGCATGCAGGTGTACATGCAGATAGAGCACTCATACACATAAAATAAGTAGACAAGTCTTTTTTTTTTTTTTTTTTTAAAAATAGGAAGTAAAAAACTCTTTTGGTTGAAACGAAGTTGCCTCAGTTCAGGTTTGTATATGGTCTGGTTTTAGTCTTTGAACTTTATTCAACAATAAAAAGAATAAATGAGAGGGGACCAATATTCCCAGTTATGAGAAAGCTATTCACCTGAGAGATCACAAGCCAAATCATATTTGCAAACCTTTTCAGTGTTTGCTTTTAATCATTCTCTCTTGGGAATGGGCAGAAGACGTGGCCGAGCTCCATGTGCTCAGAGCTCCATGGTAACCGTTCCTTCCCACGGCTTTCAGGTGCTACTCGTCTTCACGGTCTTACTTTGAATCATGCAATGACTCCTGTGCCCCTCGGAGCACCAACTTTTTTTTTTTTTTTCTGTAACAACTTCAGAGAATTTTCATTCTTGGTCAAAGTTTTTCAAATACTTCACACATACTGGTTATTTCTGGAAAGCTGGCCATCGCTGTTTTTAGTGTCACAGACTTTAAGAATAGGCCAGATCTTGTCCATCGATCTCTGCCATTCTATCTTCCTGTGAGGTAGGCTGGCTTGTGTGGAGGTCACATGCTGGCATATTCCTGGGTTTCCTGTTAAGTGTGTAGGGAGTCTTGGCAGTCAGTGGGGAAGGGAAGGGAGTGTGCCCTCCAGGCCAGGTACAAGGCCTCCCCCCCCCCCAGCTGACCTCCTCCTACATCCATTGTTCTCAGGTTAGTTGCCCTCTCTGTGGGGCCCTGCACTGTACTCTCCTCTCCTGACAGACGATTAGACCAGTTCCAATCCTTGAGTACATGATTCCCATAAACCACATCTTTGCAGATAGTTTCTTTGTAAATAAACCCATGGAATTCTTCTACTTGGATCACACCATCTGTTTCCTCTTGGGACAGTGAGTACAGAGGCCTTGACTGGATCCACTGTTTCTACTTTCTTTTTTCCTGTCGCTGTTGTTGACATTTTCTTCATCTCTATATAGTGTCTTCTATATTCCGGTTCTCTCTCTCTCTCTCTCTCTCTCTCTCTCTCTCTCTCTCTCTCTCTCCCCTATTTAATTTTGTGTGTCTTTGAATTCAGGGACGCTTGGGTATATATAGTATGTTTCTTTTTTGTTCCTCTTCTTTTTGACATAATTGAAAACACAAAAGTGGTAAAAATAGGCTGCAGAGTCTCCTTTTGTTTTGTTTTGTTTTTCTGAACCATTTGAAGAAGTTAAGAATTACCCAAACTTGGGCCAGCAGAATGGCTCAGTGGGTAAAGATGGCTTCTGCTAAACCTCAAAACTGGAGTTCAATCCTTGAAATTCATATGGTGAAAGGAAAGAAGGCAGTCCCATCATGTGCCCTCTAACCTTTGCATATGTGCTATAGAGCACGTATACACAAACACATGTATGCACACACAACACACACACACACACACACACACTTAATTAAAGTTTAAGAACTTGACCTAATTCTAAACACTTAATGATAAATATAGTTTTTCTGCATAACCATAGAAACACCATCAAAATTAATAATGATAAATCATTACTGCCCAAATCACAGATGTTGTCCTAGTTTTAACAGTTGTCCCAACAACGACCCTAATAAAAGACTTTTTATGGCAATCAGCTGTCATGTCTTCGTTATCCACTCTAATAAGGAACAGTCCCTTAATCTCTCTAAATGTTTTTATGGATTTATGATTTTCTTAAGTTAGTTTACAAAACATCTTAAAATTTGGTTTATCAAGTATTTCCTTTTGATGATTCAGTTTGGATTCCCTTTGCCAATGAAGGACTGAAGTGGTGATTTTGTATCCTTGTGGCATCGAGCTACAGGGTGCAAGCATTCGTTGTGTCCCACTGCAGGTGATGGCAACAGGACCCCTTGAGAGCGATATCAGCCTGGTTTCTCTACTGTGCAGCCAGTCTTTTTCCTTACAATTAATCCTCTTTTTGATAATGGACCAGGTAAAAAATAATATCATCTCTCTAACTTGCACTTGAATTTTAGCACTTACTCATGTTTCTTGCCCAGATTATTACTACAATGCTTACAAAATTGTTAATAATTTTATCGTATCTTCTGTATTTATTAGCTAGCATTTTATGATTAGGAATTGATTATTCTCAGTTATATTTGCTCACTCATATCACTATGACTTTATGAATGCCTGTCTTATTTGATGGGCTATTAAGTCTGGTGCACAGATTATTATAGATTTTGGCTCCAATAGGAATTTGACCATTTCCTTGATATACTGAATTAAATATTCAGGTCTGTCTTTCATCTCCTATGCTTTAACCATAAAGTCAGCCATTTGCTGAGGAGCACTGACTCTTATATACATATGTCTATATAACTGTGAGCTTGTATGTGTGGATATAGTCACCCCTGTTTAGTATAGGAGGAGACTATACATAGGTACAAATATCTAGAGACATGGAAGATTGAGAATTATTTTAAAGTCTGACTACCATGGTGTCTATGTTTATTACGTTATCTCTTATTCTACACCTCTGTACTTGTGTTTGTATGTATGTATGTATGTATGTATGTATGTATGTATGTATGTCTCAAAGCTTTGCATTCACACCAATGACTTCCCATCCAATCATGTTCAACTTCAGTGTTTGCTTTTCCATGAGCGTGAGAAAGCTATATTCTCAGTGTTCACAGTCTGCCAGCCCTATGGTAAACACGGGCCCCTCTGGGTATGTGTACCCTTCTCTTCACATGGATGCTTCCCTTCATTACCTCACTAGTCTCTTCTGCCTCCTCACCTCATAGGGATTAGCAACTCAGTGAGATCCTATGTAGTGACTCCTGAAATAATTTATTAAAAAAAAGAAAGGCCAATACTATGCCTACATTTTTTCCCCTCATGAATTGCAAGTGGTAAACAGGAACAATTTATCATGCTTGCATTTGGATTAGAGAAACAATTCTTATGATTTAATACAGGCTAACAAAGATTCTTCACACCTCTGTAAAGGTTTGAGATATCCATGTTTCCTGTGGAAGGTAAATCAGGCACTTACTTTGTCTGTGGAGTGTTGCTTGTTTAGCCTGCCACGGATGCTTTTAGGAAGGCTTTATCTAAATATCTTAGTCTTTGTCTCTATTTCTCTTTTCCTCTCTTCTTTACCCTGCAGGTCCTGGACATTGATGGGCACACTAATAAGACTCGATTATTCCTATAGCAATCTTCAGGAGGTTGTGTAGTGCTGAAAAAGAAAGCCTTCACTGATACTTACTAAGAAAAGCTGAGTCTATCAGAATGTGGAATGCTCCATCTCATTTTGACCATTATATAAGAAACTTTCTTTGAGAATACAGGTATGGATTCTCTTCTAAAGTTGCCATTATTCTTGTGTCTCTGCCGATGTACTTTCTGCTGACTTGGAGACTTCAACTTTAAAATGAGAAATCTGAATAAGTGAAACAGGACGTCCAATTCATGGTTATTCCAACAATATGATGTCTCTCAACTGTACACTGATGAATCATACTAAACATCATTCCTACGCTGGTCATTTCATTTTCCCAGAAGCTGAGTTACTAGATGAGACATATCCTGAGGACTATGAGACAGATGTCCCAGATATGTCAGAGAGACAAAAGGAAGCTGTTCAGTCTTCAGTTGTTGACACAGAGAAGCATAATGGAGCCCTTTGGACTTGGAAGCTAGGTACGGTTAAATCACGTGTAGGATTGTGTGAGCTTTGAAGAATGTAGACATGAATGTTTATGCATAAGAATGGCAGTTTGTACTATGTTCATAGCAGCCTTATTTATAATAGCCAGAAGCTGGAAAGAACCCAGATGTCCCTCAATAGAGGAATGGATNCAGAAACTGTGGTACATTTACACAATGGAGTACTACTCAGCAATTAAAAACAATGAATTTATGAAATTCTTGGGCAAATGGATGTATNTGGAGGATATCATCCTTAGTGAGGTAACCCAATCACAAAAGAAGTCACTAGATATGNACTCACTGATAAGCNGATATTAGCCCAGAAACTTAGAATATCCAAGACACATTATGGAAAACAGAAGAAAATCAAGAAGGATGACCATTTGTGGATACTTCATTCCTCCTTAGAATAAGGAACATAACTCTCATGAAAGGTTATAGGTACAGAGACAAAATTTAGAGCTAAGATGAAAGGATGGACTATCCAGAGAGTACCCCATTCGGGAGTCCATCCCATCATCAGCCACCAAACCTAGATACTAATGCTCATGCCAGCAAGATACTGCTGAAGGGACCCTGATATTGCGGCCTCTTGTGAGGCTATGCCAGTGCCTGGTAAACACCGAAATGGATGCTTACAGCCAGCTACTGGATGGAACACAGGGTCCCCAATGGAGGAACTAGAGAAAGTACCCAAGTACCTGAAGGGGGCTGCAACCCTGTAGGTGGAACAACAACAGGAACTAACCAGCACCCCCGGGGTTCGTGTTTCTAGCTGCATATGTAGCAGAAGATGGCCTAATCGGCCATCAGTGGGAATAGAGGCTCCTTGGTCTTCCAAACTCNATATGACCTAGCACAAGGCAAGGCCTGGGCCAAGTAGTGGGAGTGGGTGGGTAGGGGAACAGAGGTGGGGGGAGGGGTATGGGAAACTTTCGGGATAGCATTTGAGATGTAAATAAAGAAAATAATAATAATAAAAAAAAGAATTTCACAAAACAGTCAGAAAAAAAAAAAAAAAAAAGAATGGCAGTTTGTTATAGTCTGACTATGAACGATACTGGGCAGGGTGACAGCATGCACCTGCTAGCACCAGAATACAGACACCTCTGAGTTCCATAATCTGACACCTCACCTTCGAGTAAGTTTTGGTGAAAGCCAAAGACAGAGCTGTCTGTAGAACGTGCATGCTGGGGATTAGACTCAGTAGGAAGTTAAGGGAGGGCAAACAGATGGATTTTGAGTCCACCTCATGCTCTCTGAGGTCACCATGACATAAAGCTAATGTGTCAAGTGACTTTGTGCTGGGAAGTTTCACCACTGTTTACCAAATGGCTTCACTTTTTAAAATGAGGACCAATGCCACGTTGAACCTAAAGTAAGTTCAGAAAAATTGTTTCCAGTTAACCAACAAGAGAATGAAGTAAACAGATAGAAAATATAAACATTAAAGAATGTGAATATTGTCCTTGGAGGGAGTACAACATGTTTCAAGACGGGAAGATATGAGCACAACTTGAACACATGGTGGATTTCCAAATCCACTTCTGTCTTGAGCATCTGTTTAGCCGTGCGAAGTTTTTGTGAAATGAAGCTAACACTGGCATTGGGACATGCTTCTCTTCAAATTTAAAGGATAACAAAAGAACATTTGTTCAATATGAATTTTGACATTAAAATTTTCTCAACATCATCCTTGTAGTTTTAATTCCTTTTGATGTATTTACTATGATCAATTAAGTTCACAGACCAACTTTATTGAACAGAATGCACAAAAAGATAGAAGGAGCCGTTCTCTTACTTGGGGAGAGAAGAGTTAGGAAGATGTATTAGTCACAGGTGGTCTTTCCCAGAAGTCATTAAGAAAAAATTACTACTTTTATACATAAATAAAATCAAAACTTGGTTTTGCTAAGTGTTTTCAAGGTGCTTGCATTCTTTTCCTTTTGTGTCGTTCACTTTTTGCTTTGCCTTCATAAGAGAACTCGAAGGAATAGGGCTGATGTGGGGCATCATAAATTTTGAAGGCAAATGGACAGAACTAGAAAATATCCTGAGTGAGGTAACCCAGACCAAAAAGGACAGGCACGGTATGTACTCAGTAATCAGTGGATATTAGCCAAAAAGTACAGAACAGCCAAGATATAACTCACAGACTGTATTAAGTTTTATAAGAAGGAAGGTCCACATGAGGATGCTTCAATCCCAACTTAGAAGGGGGAAGAAAATAATCATGGGAGGCAGATGGAGGGAGGGATCTGGGTGGGAGAGGAGACAGGGAGGAGAAAAGGATGACAGGATCAGGTATGGAGGGGGGTCAGAGACAGGAGAGAAGCCCAGAGGGCCAGGAGAATGAATGGAAATATGTAGCTGCAGGGAGTGGAGGATGGCGGGAACCTCGGGAAAGTCCCCGAGACCTGAACTCAATGGGGATGGCCTTAGCTGAAATACCCAACACTGTGGAGATGGAACCTGAAGAGAACACCTCCAGTAGATAGACAGGCCCTGAGTGAAGGAATGGGGTCACCAAACTACCTTCAAACATTTTGACCCAGAATTGTTCCCCTCTAAAAGAAATGCAGGGACAAAATGGGAGCAGAGGCTGAAGGAAAGGTCACCCGTGACCAGTCCAATTTGGGATCAATTCCATGAGCAGACACCAAAAGCCTACACTATTATTGATGCCATGTTGTTCTGGCAGACAGGAGCCTAGCATAGCTGTCCTCTGAGAGGCTCTAGCAGAAGCTGATTGAGACAGATGCAGATACAGTCAACCGTTGAGCAGTTGGGGACCCCTATGGAAGAGTTAGGGGAAGGACTGAAGGAGCTGAAGGGGATGGCAACCCCATAGGAAGAACAGCAGCATCAACTAACCTGGACCCCTCAGAGCTCCCAGAGTCTAAGCCACCGACCAAAGAGCATACATTTGCTGATCCATGTCCCTTGCACAAATATAGCAGAGGAATGCCTTGTCTGGCCTCAGTTGGAGAGAATGTACCTAATCCTGTAGACACTTGCTGCCCCAGAGAAGGGAATGCTGGGGAGGGGGAAGGGGGGAGAGGTTGCAGGGTGGGTGGGAAGGTGGATAGATATAATAATAATGCAATCTTTTCTTTGGTAGGACTTGTAGCTTCAGACAAGCAGCAGACCTGTGGTGTTAGGAAGCATCCCATAGTCTAAACTAGCCTGAGAATGGAGGCAACATAGAGGAGCATGCGGCTGAGAGGAGGAAACTCAACTGGGCACTGAGGCTGTTACCCAAGGTCGTTCCCAGTAGGTGTCTACTCATTTATTCAATTTAGATTATTTTATGGTAATTTTATATCACATTTTTAGTTAAAATTTAGCAGACAGTAAATATGGCAGTTAATATTGATTGGCAACTTGACAGGAACCAGATCTTCTAGGGGACAAGTCCCTGGACACGTCTGTGGAAGGGTTAAACAGACGACATCAATCAGGGTCAGAGAACTCACTTTAAATGTGGACAGCATCATTCCACTGGCTGGGATCCTGGAAAAGGAGGAAGCAAGCCTAGGACTGGCATTTATCAGTCTCTGCTTTTGACTGCAGATGTAGTCTGACCAGGTGAATTCCCTGACATGACGATTTGGACCCTCACACTGTGAGTCAAAGTACACTCCTATGTAGTAAATATGGCCACACTGAAAGTCAGTGTGATTACAGTGTAACAATAGTAAACTCACACTCCTTTAACACCTTTTCCCTTTAACCTTTACACATAGATTAAGAAACATAGCTAAACTATTTTAGCATAACTATTTTAGTAGTTTCTTATGTGTTGGTGCTGGTTTAGCCATGTGGTCAAGAACACTCAGTCTTCAAAACGGCCCCATGATGGAAGAGCTATTGGCACCTCGACTTCCCTCTGGAGGAAGATGACGTGTACAAGGATCCTGTAACTTGCCTCAAGTCATAACGGTGTGAAAGGCAGGCAGACCTAGGGATTGGATGGCACTGTGCTGCCTTCAGATATGCCTTCGTTGGTACGCCCCACCGTCTCTTCCAAGCAGTGTCCTGCAGTGTTCAAAATTGGAAATACAAGCAGAGAGTAGGTGTCTGTTCGTTCTTTGAAGGAAATCTAATTGAGGACACTATCAGGCAGTTAATTACTTTTTAAAAAAGTAACCCTGAGAGACAAATCAGAGTGTAGGGAAAAACAGGATTTTTTTTCAGTATCTACTGGTGTAAATTATTTTAGGGGTTTAAAATTGGAGTACTTATATGGCATTTAACAGAGCACATTAATTAGTATATTATTATTTATTGTTATTAAATCTCATCTTTCACTCTTACAGTTATTTTTCTCCCTCATTTTTGGTTTTATTTTTTTGAGTCAATGCTTATAACTATTTTGTTTTGATTATACTGAAATAATTTGTATTATACTGTCAAAAGACCATTCTTTTCATTAAGCCTGAGTCTTTATTCTTCTCTGATCTTGTTCTAACTACAACTCCTGTTAGAAGTGAGCTATTTAAACAGGATTTTCACTTGAAAAAGGAAGAATTAGGGTGGTGTCTTAGTTAGGGTTTCGTTACTGTTTACAGACACCATGACCAAGGCAACTCTTATAAAGGACAACATTTACTTGGGGCTGGCTTAGAGTTTTAGAGGTTCATCATGGTAGGAAGCATGGCAGCATGCAGGCAGACGTGGTGCTGGAGGAGCCGAGGGTTCTATGTCTTGATCCACAGATTCCACAGGCAGCCCGGATAAGGCTTTCTTTCCATATTGACTGGAGCTTGAGCATAGAGACCTCAAAGCCCACCCCCACAGTGACACACTTCCTCTAACAAGGCCAGCCCTACTCCAATAAAGCCATACATACATCCTAATAGTGACACTCCCTATGGGGCAAGCATTCAAACACATGAGTCTAGGTGGGCCAAATGTATTAAAACCACCACAGGTAGAATAGCTCTGGTCTGCTTCTGTTTTAATTAATACTTCTTTCAAGATTGTGAGTGATTCCCTTCTTACTAGTCCTCCAGCTGATGGAGATGGAATTATCTCTGGTCTGTTTCTTTCTTAAATAATCACTAATCCTATTTTGAATTCCCCACTTCATAGCTCTGTCTAATCAATTAGTGCCTCACAGAATCCCCACCTCCAAATACCATCACATTGAGGAGTCAGGTTTAAATACACAAACTTGGAGGTTGCACATGCATTTTCTAATATTAGGGCCTTCTTGATAAATTAGGTAGGAAGGTCAATTTAAATGTAATTATCACAGTCTGCCATAATTGCATATGAGCTTTAGAGTTTGGACAAAGTTATTATTTAAATAGCTCACTTCTAACATTGTGTGACCCAATTTGCAGTTAATGAGAAGAAAAACCGTCTAACATTTTCACTTAACCTCAAGTTTTCTTATGTCAAAAAAAAAAAAAAAAAGCTACAAGAAAAAAAATTTCCCTTCACTGTTTTATCTCACTGCTAATGAGAACTGCTGTGGGATGAGCATCACCCGTTCTCTTGGGGATTTCTCTGGCTATTGCTGCAGGCAGGATATGGCATCAGATGGACAAACATGACCCTGTGATCTCTTGGCTAATGTGGACCTTTGAGAAAGATTAAGCAGATTTTGCAAGCAACTAGTTTAAGGTTCAAAAGCTTTTAGGATAGATAAAATGGAATACCCATGCCGCTCCACCTTGACCCCCACCAACTTGTCTTTAAAATTATGAGTCATTTTCTACTTAGCATGTAAAAACACTATGAAAACAATTCACTGGTAAGTGAATCAGAACTTATGTCTAGAACTGGCGGCAGTGTTTGTTTTCAAGTATTTGGGGGAAGATACCAAACTTCTGTGGTTTTCCAAGGTTAATCGAACTCTTCTGAATCTTCATGACTTTTGATGTAGATTATGAGATAGCTGAGGTTGTTAGAGGTTGTCATGTGGTCTTGAGGGTGACATTCTAACTAATGGTCATGGACAAGACATTGGGTCTCTGGATTCTTTCATGAAGTGAACTGTTAGTTAAAAGGAAACCCACCAATTCTGACTTTGCCCTAAAGTGGTTTGAATCTGAAGAACATAAATCCAAGCAAGAGTTTAAGATGAGAACTTTCCAAATGAACTAAAACATCAACTGATCTGTTGTTTCAAAATGAAAATAGAGTCAAAACTCCCAACACACAAAAAATGTAAAGCTTCTACTTTTTAAACGAAAATGAGGAGTTTGGAGGCAGTGTAACGATCTAAAGAATGACAGAACTTATTTGACCTCTCTCCCTTCCTCTGCATTTGACAGATGACTTCAAGGAACTCTCATACAACTTGAGGGCTTTTATAAATAAATAGGGTAAGGCCTGCTGTGAGGTATTGATAGCTTTTTGTATATAGGAAATAAACCATCTTTGCTCCTCCTGAATAACTCATCAGGAGACTTCTAAGAATACACAGTAAACCCATAAAAAATGACAGGATGGGCAAGTACAACATCCAGGAGATCCTTCCCAGAGTACTGAGAGCATCATGACAAGTCAGGATGACATAGGGTCAAGAAAAGATGTTTACAGTCTCAAGAAATGAGAAAAATTGCATCACCATTAAAAAAAAAAATCTCAAGTAGGATGCTCCAGAAGAGGAACTGAATCCTGGGAAGTGGAGTTCTACAAATTTGAAGTGGCCCCAAGTCTTAAGAGAGCTATACCATTGAGCCAACCAGAGCTTAAATTTCAAACAATTATAGTGGTACTAAATCACCAAATGGGTAGTGACTGGATTTCACCAAGAAGCCTGAAGTTTCTGTAAATCAGTGACAGCAAAAGCTATTGACAGTCATTTTGCCACCAAAGCACTAAGTTCTGGGGGGCTGGGGGAATGAAAGAAAAATGGGACTTACTGTCTACACTTGCTCAGTTAGAGGTTGGGGAGAAGTTCTTAGTTAATCTAAGAGCTAACCAGGAACAAGTGTCAGCATTGTGAAAGCTGGAATAGGGAAACAGCATTGTATTTTCCCCCCACATTTCAAATTGCTATTAGGAGTGAGAGAGAAGGGGTTGCGTTTCATGTAGGGACTTAGCAATTAATTGTATCTGTGAGAAATGGAAGGCTGTAGAGGTAAAGAAATCTCAGGGCTTGCTGCTCCCATAACACTGTTGGCAGGAATGCACTGACAACACTGTGGATGAATGCAATGTTGACTGGTACTTCCTGGCTTTAGATTCCATCTTAGGTCAGAAGCGCCTATGGGGGCTTCGATGATGATTCTTTCTTGAAAGGAGTAGAAGTGCTGCGATTCCCTTCCTTTTTTAGCAAACTCTACCCATTTTAGTTAATCTGAGTGAGGGAGAAATCTGTAGAAACTAAAACAACTCTGTTACAGTTGAATGATGGGAAGCTATACTTGGAAAAGGAAACATGATGAGCTATGGTTTCTCTTCACTTACTCATTTCTCTAGTGATGGAAATACCATTTTGAACAAGTTACTTTCTTGATCTGCTGCTCAATAGCAGGGCATACCTGCCAAAAGGAGAGATAAGAGACTAGGTGACCAGCCCGATTATCATCAGAGAGGTTTTCATTAACTGATGGGAGCAGATGCAGAGGCCCACAGCTAAACATTAGGCACAGATTCAGGAGCCCTGAGGAGGAAGAGGAGGAAGGATTGTGGGAGTCAGAGGCACGGAGGACACTATAAAAACACATTCCCCAGAATCAACTAAGTAGGGCTCATAAGAGCTCACAGAGACTGGAGTGGCAATAATTGGTTATTGATAACAAATGGCAGAAATCAATCATAGCCTTTCCTTTTCCTCTTCTTACTATGCCAAATCCTTTAATGGTCATTGTACTGTTTTGATTTCATTGTCAATTTGACACAGCTTACATTCACCTTGGAAGACTGGAGTCTTAAGAAGGAATATCCTGTGGGCATATCCTTGGGTGAGGTCACGATCATGAATTGACATAAGAAGACCCACATTCCATTATGGGTGTCACCATTCCCTAGACAAAGGGTCCTTACTATATAAGACAGTAGGAAACTAGGTGGTAACAAATGGGCAGCAAGGATATGTTTGTCTATTTCTGCTCTTGACTGTATACTGGATATGGCTGGCTGCTTGAGTTCTTGCCTTGGCTTCAATTCAGTGATGTATTGTAATACAGAATTGTTCACCAAATAAGCTCTTCCTTTCTTACATTGCTTGTGGTTATAACATTTTATCATGGCAACAGAAATGAAACTAAACAGTTAGTCACTGGTTTCCTTACCATGGAAATGCTGAGGTCGTGCAGATGTTACAAGTTTTACATGAAATGGTCAGCATAGATGTAAGTGCTTCCAGCTAGACTCTAATCGCATCTTTCACTCCCAGTCTCCTTCTCTTTCTTGCGCTCTCACTTGCAGTAACACAAAATAACATTTGGAATGTAGGCCTCCTGCCCCAAACAACTTGTTTCGATTTCCATTCAGTTCATACATCTGTCATCTTCTGTTGTCTATGAAATAATTACTAGTGACTCTTATTTATTTACTTATTTATCTATTTATTTTGAGATGGGGTTTTACTATTATGATGATTTTAATCAAAATAATCTCCATAGGCTCATATGTTTGAATGCTTGGTTCCTACTTGGTGAACTGTTCGGGAAAAATTAGGAGACATGGTATTGCTGGGGGAGGTAGGTCATAGCTTTGAGGTTTCCTATTCCAGGTTCTTCTCTCTCTCTCTCTCTCTCTCTCTCTCTCTCTCTCTCTCTCTCTCCCCTCTCTCTCCCTCCCTCTCTCTCTCCTGCCAGATCATGATATAAAGCTCTCAGCTACTGCTTCAGTGCCATATATGTCTGCTTTCTACCATGATGACCTTGGATGAACCCTCTAAAATTGTAAGGGAGCCCCCAAGTAAATATTCTCTTTTATAAGAGTTGCCTTGGTCATGGTGTCTCTTTACAGCAATAGAACATCAAGTAAGACAACTATGTAGCCCAAGTTTGCATGGAGCTAGTATCTTCCTCTCCAGCTTCATGCCCTGACTGAACTTTCAAGTATAGACCACTAATCTTTGATGGAACTTTTTACTTGCTTCCTTGATTTCCAAGTGAAGATCTGGTTATCTTTTGTTTGTTTGTTTGTTTGTTTGTTTCTGGAAAATGTGTCAACCAAAGTTTAATGGTATGTGATAACAGGCTGGAAGTTTTTCCTCTCTGTTTTCTTATAAATTGGATTGATATTAGAGAGTTGCCTTTAGCATGATACTTAGCATGATAGTGCAACTTATTTAAGCAGGGGTAAGAGAGGAGTTTAATGCTAAGGCTTCTTCCATAAATGAATAAATTTTAAATATTTAGAATGATTTAAGTTTAGTAACAGCAGAATTTGAGGTTATTCTTCATCAAAGTTTCCTAGAAACTGCAGCGATTGCGCGCGCGCGCACACACACACACACACACACACACACACACACATACACACACACACACACACACACACTTATTTTTCTATGGTAATGAAACAGTAATGATTGTTTTCAGACTGAACTTCTGGGTATTGGTTAACTAATATATGATACTAGCAGCAACAAAGAGAATTTCTATTTATTGAGAGTCATAATTATGTACCAGAGGCTTTAAATATCAATATTACTTCATTAGAAATAAGTAATCAAAGTTCAAAATGGTTAGGTAATGTGAGTGCTTTGAGTGTGAACTCTGATCTATTCTACTCTAAATTGCAGCTTTGAATCAAGCTTCAAGTTATGCTTTTTCTTATTTGAAACTGTGTCTCCGAAAGAGACCGAGACAGGAGAGAGAGGGCTGAGGGATGAAGAAGGCTCCTTCTTCATCTGCTCCCTGAAGAAGGCAATATCTAAACTTAATGAATCAAGCAGTCAGTGTAGGCTGGGAATGTAGCACAGTGCTGAGGCACTTTCCCGAAAATGTACAAAGTCCTGACTTTAGTCTCCAGTGCTGCCAAAAGGGGAAAGGAAAATAAAATGAAAGCAAGTATCATATACATATTATTTAGCAATTGGGAGATTAATATCAGTTGCAACTGTCAGAGAGACAAAGCACAAGGAGCCCAGAGACTAGTATTTGCCTCCTGATGTTTTAATCAGAAAATTAAATAAAATGCTTATCGCATGTGTTTATTAGAAAAAAAAATTCCTGGCATGATTTGAGAATAACATCTTAATGTGCAAAACAAAACAAAACAAAAACCCCACAAAAACAAAAGCCCTGTGTCTCACTATGTATGTAGTCTGGACTAGTGTTAACCTTGGAGTTTTTCCACATCAGACTCCCAAGTGCTGGAAGTACAGCTGGACACTACTACCACATATGACTCCAAATGAGATATTTTAAATATAGGACACGCAAAGAAATGGCGTCTAAACTCACTGGGAAAGAGTGGTGTGAGTGCCCTTCAGACACTGATGTGCCAAGGAGTTATGTGTGCAGCTCTGGCCCCTACTAAATGGACAATGATTGCTCATGAGGCCTGTGTGGGCAGAGGTGGTTTCCTGCAGGAACAGGGTTGGGTAGTGAAGCCACAGAGCTCTTCTAAGATCTTTACTAGGCGTAACTTCTGGTCATTTAGGAAGTTGTTTTGTGGCTCTATCAATATGGTATTTCCCAGCTGTGTCACTGCCTCCCACTATTGTCTCTTTCCCTTGAGTGATGGCTTCCTGGCCTGTGTCAAGGACAATTATTCCTTTACCACCAACCCCCAAGGCTGCTCGCTTGACTGCAGTAATGAGCAAAGCAATTTTTTTTGGGGGGGGGATATTTTTCCATTAATTAATTTCTTTATTATTTATTGAATTTACTTCTTGATTGCTGTCTCCCTTCCTGGTTCCCCCACACAAGTCTCTCTCTCCTTCCCCCTTTCTCTGAGAGGGTGGAGACTCCCCCTACCCCTGAATCTGGCACCTCAAGTCTTGATCTGAAATTAATACCTAGAAATCAGGTTTTGGGAGGCGTGGGGCTTAATGATCCTGGATTCTGGAATTCTGGTGGTGGGTCAGGTCATCTCAGTGTTCTTAGATTAAACTTTTTCACTGCTGTTTGTAGAATAAGTCAGTGGAATCTAAAATATTCCCTGAGAGACTCATATTATTTCTTTTTATAAATAGTTCATTAATTTTATAAGCAGTTCTCTGGTTATAAAATAATAGATATGAGAAAACACAACAAAAATAGGTGAAATTTTTGATTGCAACAAAGAAGACCATTGCTAACATTTTGGTAGATTTTCTGTGAGTATGGGAATTCTGTGGTAATTGAAATGATAAGAGCTCATATTTATGCCCATTCTATCTGTTTAGTTCATATTATGGAGATACTTTGATAAATTATTAACAATGAAAAAGTCATCTAAATCATTTTGAGTTTAATTAATTACTCTCAATACTATTACAAAGTCTCCCAACTAGAAACACATAGTACTTGTGTAATATTCTTCCCTATAAATCGGCCTCGTTGGAGCTAGAGAAATGGTGTAGTGGATAAGAGTATGAACTGTTCTTGCACAAGACCTGAGTTCAAGTCCCATTCCATGCATGAGGTAGCTTAACATCCACCCATAACCCCAGTTTCTCTGGCCACCATGAACACCTACTACTGACACACACACACACACACACACACACACACACACACACACACACACACA
>NC_034601.1:51796411-51803129 GCF_900095145.1 Mus pahari | reverse complement strand
CTCAAACCTAGCAATCATCAACATTCCTGGAGACACACACACACATTACATATGTATATATATATATATATATATATATATATATATATATATATATATATAAAACTTACAAATAGTAAAAAGTATTCTAAAATATCCTTCATGTTTGTCCAAGGTCATGTACCTGGTTATTCACAAGATTAGGGCAAGGAAAAAAAAAAAACCAAAAAAAACCAAACCTCCTCTTATTCTTATTTTACTGAAGGTGTAATCCAAGCAAGTCTTTGTTTTTGCACATCCCTGAGGAGTTTTATTAAAATTAAAATGACACATTCTTAAAGAAACATGTTGTGTGTATTTAGGTTTCTTTCTGCAACTCTTACAAGATTCTTTTGTCTTAAAAGAGCTGCATGTAGGTGACAAAACAAACCAAATAGTGCATGCTAATGGGATTTATTTTACACCAGCTCTAGATCTGTATCCAATGCAATGCAGCAGATGACAAATGTTAAGACACCATAGCGTCTGGAGAACTTAGTTGTGCTGTGGTTTTCACTGTAACAGGCTCATCAATAGTTTGAGCGTGAATATGGCGATCACCCCACCTCAAACTTCCTTTGGAGCTTGATAGAGATGAAGACATGGGAATGTGGACGTCTAATCACTTGTCTTCATCTACAGAGGGAGCTGACAGCACAGCTGGAATAGAAACCTCAGGACCGGGCTGAATCCCTGGCTTTGTCTCTGGGCACAGCCAGAGGCATAAGGCTTTTCTCTTTCCAAGCAGAGACTGTGAGTAGCAGCTTTCAGGGATTTGTTAGACATTGAATCTGAGCTTTGTGAGGAGCTTTAGCAGGAGGAGAAGGGGAGGAATTACTTATCCCTTGGCATACATTAGCATGCAAATAAATCACTTCTGTGCATTGTAGAGTGGCTGGAATTATCCCATGTACAATATATCTTTTATCAGCAGGTCTGAGTACAAGAGTGGCTCTGAAGGGTTCAAGCCTTCTCCATTAGCCATGCTTCTTTTTCTTAGGATTAAAACTTCTATTTGTTGTCATTTTAACAGGAAGAATTATTAATTTGTTCATTGTTAAAGATCTTTCCCATTTTTTTAAAAATATGGCTTGCATTACTTATATTTTTTAATTTTTACAAGGAAGCTTTAAATTGAAATAAGAATTTTAATCACAAAAGGAAAATCTTACAAACCACACGAATTCATGATGTAGTACACATGAGTAGGTAATATTTTTATTGCTGTTTCTTTGGTGCTGGAGCCTAAGGGTATTAGGCTCCACCTAATGTGCTCCTACATGTGCTAGGCAAGTGCTTACACAGGCTCCATCACTGAGCTATAGCCCCCATCTAAGACAATGATTACAATTCGAGGAGTCTGAGTGAAATGCTTCCACCTCCAGCAACTCCATCATGTTTTCCCAACAATTGTGGGCTATGCCATAACAAAGTAAATTCTTTCCTTTCTTAAATTGCTTCATTCAAGCTATTTTGTCACAACAATGGGAAAAGGGACAAATTGTAAGGTTGCTCTTTACATTAAGTCACCCCACCTATTAATAGTCTCCTAGAAGATATCTCTGTTGAATGTCCTTCACTTAAACTCATTCTGCAGGCAACCTGTTTAGTAGTCAGAGGCCACTCTAGCTGGTGAAACATTGACAAAAACATTCTCTATTTTTTTTCTCTTGACGGCTGTAGTGTCAGACGTTACTACAAGTCTTTGTTTTTCTGTGACCTTACCCTGAGTCTTAAGGTGAATAAAGTATTTTTTCCATGCCCAATTTCATTAAAAATTACAATAGATTGCAAATAAGGAAGGTGTAAATCTCACAAGGTGTCACTCTTAGATTAAGAACTAAAGGTGAGTAGTAACTGTGGAGAGAGTAAGAATTGGGCTCTCTCAGGAATGACGATAACCTTAATTGGTTATCCAGTACAAAGTAGTCAGTCCTGAAATCAAACACATATAGACAACAAAAAACAGATGCAGCAGATTCTATTAATATATGTATGCATATATATGTAATAAGTGAATATCAATTTAAGAGGCAATAGGAGATAGGACAAGGAAGGGAAACGGGGTATATGCTTGGTAGATTCCTTGGTAGATGTCCTGCTGATTCCTCCAGCCTGCAGCAGCCATGGGTCTGCCTTCTATACCTTTAGGTTACTTTGCATTTTCTCAAAAATTTACATCACTGGAAACTCAAAGAATGTCTTTTCCTTGAATATTCCTTTCATCACCAGTATTATTCTGAAGTTTATCCTTGAAACTGAGTATAGTTTTCCATCTGTTAGTCCTTTTTTGTTGAGTGTCTATTACCCACAATTTGTTATTCATCTCTTTGAAGGTAATATTCTACTCAGCAAATGGTCCTGAGAAAACCCGCAACAGGAAATTAGATCCTCATCTCTAGCCCTGTATGAAAATAATTCAAAATGGACCAAAGACCTGATTAAAGACCCCCCAAACTCTAAAGCTGATAAAGAAAAAGAGACAACACTTTAAGATATTGGTATAAACAAATAAGTTCTGAGTAGCACTACAGTACTTCGAGAAATAGCATCAACAAGTAACAATAGGACTTTGTGAAATTCAAAGGCTTTGCACAATGGTTAAACTAATCAAAAGACATCCTATAGAATGAGAGAAAAATATCTGATATCTATACACCTGAAAGGTGACTAATGTCTAGAATATGCAAAGAGCTAAATCTAAACAATGGGAAATCAAACAACCCAATCAATAAATGGGGCAAGAGAATAAGTAGACATTTCTTAAAAGACTTAGTGCAATGGCCAGTAATGGTCAATAACACTATTCACCACACAAGTGTAAATAAACACTGTGCTTAGATTCCCGTCCCCCACCCCAGCCAGAATGTCAGTCATTAAAAAAACAAGTAACAATGAATGGTAAGGACGCTGAGAAAGGGAACACTTGTATACTGTCTAGTTAGAGTTTCCATTGCCATGAATAGACACCATGACTAAGGCGACTCTTATAAAGCAAAGTATTTTATTAGGGCTGGCTTACAGTTCAGGGGATTAGTCCATTCTCATCATAGTGGGAAGCATGGTGGCCTGTAGACAGGCATGGTGCTGGAGAGGTAGCTAAGATCTGGATCCACAAGCAGCAGGTAGTGACAGTGAGCCACTTAGCCTAGCTTGAGCCTCTGAGACCTCATAACCCATCCCCTAGTGACATACATCTTTGAACAAAGCCTTCCCCACTACAACAAGATCATACCTCCTAAAACTGCCACTCCATATGGACCAAGCATTCAAACACTTGAGTCTATGGGGGCCATTCCTATTCAAACCACAACATATACCATGAATGGGAATATGAACTAATCCAGCCACTATGAAGATAAGAATGGAGGCTCATCAAAACACTAACAATAGGTCTAACATATGACCTAGCTATACCCCAAGCACCCCAAGTCATCACAGAGATACTTCCACATCAGTTTTTTTTTAACTGCAGCACAATTCACAAAGGCTAAGTCATGTGAACAACCTAAGTCAGCCCACAAGAGGAATGGTTATAAAACGTGTGACTTTTATGCACAACAGAATTATTTTCCAGTCATAAAAAATAGAATTATGTCATTTCAGGAAAACAGACAATCGAAGATATTAATATTAAGTGAATCACTTTAGTCACAGACAGACAAATATTGTGTGTTTTCTGTTATTTGGGGGTATAGACATGATAAATGCATAATCTAATGTAGGCACTGATAATGTGACAGTAGAGACTAAACTGTCTAGGAAACAAAGGGAGGGGAAGGAAACATGGATTCTGGAGGTGGCATATGTTCAAAGTACATTGTATACTTGCATGAACATGACCTCTGCAACCATGTATGATAAAAAATAACTGGAAAAAGTTAGACCATATTGTTTTGAAATTTTTTGAATAAATGTTTTCATTTTTTTGCTTACTCAGTATTTATTTGAAATGAATTTAACATATATAAATTAAGAAGGTCCAGATGGTAATCTCTATTTACCAAAATATACATAAATTATTTGACATCTTTTTTTGAATGGTTTTAGCAAATAAAAACATACTAGATAAATATTAACCTCCCCACCCAGTTATCTAAGCAATGCAAGTAGAGCAAAGAAAGAAGATGCTCTCTGCCCAAGGCAGCTGCTTCCTCAAGTCATCTTGGAAACCAACTGGTCTCAGTGTTTCAGACTGGGCAATGGGGATGCACATAAGTTTGGGGGTGTAAATGGGGTGTGGGATGAGGTCCCATTCTATTCAGTGAGTGGGACATTGTAGGAAAGATAAAAATTCCTCAGGAAGCATCAAGGACTTGGGGAACTGCCCAGTAGAGAGAATAATGAACTGCCCTTCTTACCTGAATGAGGTATTCCTCAGGACTCTCATTTCCCATTCTAGCATCCTTTTGGAAGGGTTCCATCTCTCCAATTAGCTGCTGGTGAACACAAAGAGTCTGCTTCCCGAGGCTCTTTGATTTGAAAGATATTGATTAAAAATTTCCGGCCAGAAAGTGGTAACAATCTTTCTATTTTAGTGAGTCACCCTTAAAATCGACTTTAAGAGCTTCTAATCATTGTGGCCAAGAGTATTAAATCAAAGCATGCATGCCACCAGTCTCCTCCCAAATATTAGAATTTCTGGTTCCTATAGTTTTGAATAGAAGGGAACCTGTAACCTAGAGTTTTTCAGTCTGTAGAAGCACCCACAGTAGGAAAGAACAACTAGAGACCACCCTACCTAGGGATCCACCCCATCTTCAGACACCAAACCCAGACACTATTGCTGATGCCAAGACGTGCTTACTGACAGAAGCCTGTTAATAGCTGTCTCCTGAGAGGCTCTGCCAGAGCCTGACCAATACAGATGCGGATGTACACAGCTAAATGACTGAGCTCAGGGACCCAAATGGAGAAGTTAGGGCAAGAATTGCAGGAGCTGAAGGGATTTGTGACCCTACAGGAAGAACAACAATATCAACCAACCAGACTTCATCACCCCCCAAACTCCCAGGGACTAAATCACCAATCAAAGAGTACACATGGAGGGACCCATGGCTCCAGCTGGATATGTAGAAGAGGATGGCTTTAGTGTACATCACTGGGAGGGGAGCCCCTTGGTCCTGTGGAGGCTTAGTGACCCAGGGTAGGGGAATGCTAGGGCACTGAGGCAGGAATGGGTGGGCAGTTGGGGGAGCACCGTCATAGAGGCAGGGGGAAGGGGAGGGGGTGGGGGCTTCTGGAGGGGCAACCGGGAAGGGGAATAACATTTGGATGTAAATTTAAAAATAACCGATAAAAAATAAAGAAAGGAAACAAAAAGAAGTAGGAAGTTTTCGAGTTGGCCTTCAACCCATTCTTGGACATGGGTGAGTTTAGTGTTTATTGTGAACTCTTTGATACCATAGTATCAGCTAAAAAATGTAGCTACAGAGCATGTCATACCATGAACAAAACAAGACAAAAAAAACAAAAAAAACAAAATACCAACCAACCAACCAACCAAACAAACAAACAAACAAACAAAAACCCAACTCTCTGAGCAATTAATGCATTCATTTGGTAAGCTTCATTGATTTGATTAGGCCTAAAATAGTCTCATAGGGAACTGATTATAGTGAATTTGGTTCTCATTGTTAGTACCAGGACACTCTAAGCCCTGGCCTAACCATGTGACCCTGGACCTGCGTTGCCAGGACAATGACCCTCACAACTTACCTGGCTCAGTCCCCACCCTCATTGGTGTGACGTCATTCTCCATATAAATTAGGGGATCACCCCCTCCTTGCCCTCTTCTCTTCTCCCCCTCTTCTCTTCCCCCCTCTTCTTCTTCTCTTTTCTTTTTCTTCTTTCTCCCTCTCCTATTCTCTGCTCTTCTTTTCTACTCGCTTCGCCACCCCCCAATCCCTGCTTAATAAACCTTGGCGTGGTCTGCTGTTTGGTTTATCTGCCCAAAACATAAAATTGGCGCCGAAACCCGGGATGGATTAAGTGGAAAAGCCAGCAGCCACCAGTGCCTGGTGTTGCCCAGGGGGCACACAGTGGACACAGTGGCAGGTACTGGGTACCAAACACAACATCCACACTAAGATTCCCACTGCCTTGCAACTGCGCATGCACACCAACTCTCCTCCGCACAGTGGCTTGCAACTTTCCCTTCTTCCCTCCAAGCCAGAACTCTTGGCGACCCCACCTCCCCTGTGTTTTAAATCCCAGTCAAAGGGGATTAACCACAATTAAGCCTTTGTCCCCATTCTCCACACCGAAGAGGTTGCACATGACCAGGGGGCTCACTCAAAGGCCTAAGGGGGTGAGGAGGGATGAGCATGACTGCCCGCCATTTCCATCACGTGACCCGCCGCTGTTCTGGGGCACAGAAACTTTAAGTGAGCTACGCCATTTCCACAGCACCTTATAGGCCGGGCTTCCACATTCCCATTTTACCAGTTCACAAAAATCTCTCACACAGACACCAGCATACGATTGGCAGGGTCTGTCAGTGGGGTGGGGCCTCCAGTTCATGGAACAGAACCTGGCCAGTTCTGCCTTAGAAGTAAGGGGCTACTGACTCAGCTGGCATAGGAGAGACACTTCCCATCTGTAACTTGCTCTTTCAGAAGCTGCTTTTTCTGTACAGACCCCCAGCAGGTCAGCTGAAATTCCTGGCCAGGGTAGAGCACTTCCCACAGTAAGTCCAGGA
>NC_034601.1:51794636-51796084 GCF_900095145.1 Mus pahari | reverse complement strand
TAATACATACTGCCAGCAAACCGGTAAATGGGAAGAGGTTACTGATGCAAAATCTTTCATTCATCTCCGTTCTAATCCTGCTATGTGTTCTTCCTGCTCTCCAACTCAACTCCTGTTAGCCATGAACCCTGCACAACTCCCACTGGATGATACTATGATACTGGACCCAGTGTATGAATTACCTCCTTTCCGCCATAGGCCTACTTCTGCACCATTTAGAACCCAAACTGCTACCTCAGCTTCCCAACACCGAGACTCCCCAGGGCCTGTCACCCCCAGCTCTCCTCCTCCTTCTATACCAACTACAGGCCCCTCCAAATGTTCTATCTTGGCACCTAATTTCACACCACCTATTACTCACTCTAAGGCCATGACCAAAACCCCAAGCTCTCCACCCCTAGAAGAATCTGACCCAGTGACTGTCCTTCCCTTAAGGGAGGTTGCAGGGTAGATGGTCTGGTCAGAGTGCACGTCCCCTTCTCACTGAGTGAACTCTCTCAGATAGAGAAGAGATTGGGCCCCTATACTTCTAATCCCTCTGTCTTTATCAAAGAATTCCAGTATATCACTCAGTCGTACAGCTTGGCTTTTCATGATATACACATGATACTAATAATTTGCTTCTCGAGGAACGCAAGTGAGTTTGGGAACAAGCAAGAGCGCATGCAGACGAGATTCACCAAACAGATAGAGCACATCCAATCAGAGCAGAGACAGTGCCTGACCTGGATCCTCAATGGAATTATAATCCTGCAGGTGGTATTCTAGCCAGGGACAGGTTTGTTACATGTCTTTTGGTGGGTCTGAGAAAAGCAGCTTTAAAGCCGGTAAATTTTGAAAAACTTCAAGAGGTTATCCAAGATAAACAGGAAAATCCATCTCAGTTTTTAGAACGCCTTAATGGTGCTTTATTGCAGTACCCTGAGAACCCAGAGGGTAAACAGCTCTTAATGACTTCTTTTCCCAGAGCTACTCCAATATAAAAGCTAAATTGGAGAAGGGACCCCTGACTCCACAGGCAGAAGTCCTGGTGCTGGCCTTCAAAGTGTACCATGNGAGAGATGAGAGGGTTCGCAAGCAGAANTACAATATGCTGGCAAAGGCTGTCCGACCAGCCCCAGCTGCCACCCTGAGCTCATGGTCCTCTACCCAGAGACCACCAGACACTTGTTACAGGTGCAGTCGACAAGGTCATTGAGCCTAAGCTTGCCCTAATCCTCAAAAGCCGAGGGGGCCATGCCCTAGGTGCCATCCAGAGGGACATTGGGCTGTCGATTGCCCCTATGTTATGCAAAACAGGGGAGCATCACTCCCAGATAACCCTCCAACGGATCTCCTAGGCTTGGCTATGGCCAACTGATGAGGCCCAGGCTCCTCTGACCCAACCACTGCCATCATGAACAGAGAACTTAGGGTAGACATCATGGTCTGTGGGCGGCCCATCTCTT
>NC_034601.1:51758074-51793261 GCF_900095145.1 Mus pahari | reverse complement strand
TTCCCCCACCTAAAGATGATTCCTCTTCATACACATCAACTCTAACAGGACCGTGCTCCATTAAGCTCTGGAAGACATCAAGACCACCAGTCTTGTCTCATCCTAGAAAGTGAGGCTTCACTCTGACAGTCAAACCCAACCTCGCTGGATGAGACACTGGATTAGTTGCGGCCTTTTCATCTTTTCCTTGCTGTTCATTTCCATCAAGGGTAGTTCTTACATCTGGAGATTCGAAGTTCGAGAAACGCCTGCTGATAACAAGCAGACTTTCCAAATAGGATCAGGAAACTGCTCCATAACTGGGTGCCAGGAACCGATCCAGATTGCCATCACCCCTATATCTGTTACTCCATCCGTATATTATGACCTTTATACCTGTTTTCTCTTTGACCAGACAAAAGATTATTGCAGAAAATGGCCAGATGAGTATGGGGGCTGCCCATACTGATCTTGTGAGATACACATGCTAGGGACACGGATTAACCATTTCTTCTATCGATTCCGCAAGACACTCTTCTTCTACATTCAAGACCCATGGGATCCCAGGTGGGAAATAGGAGTTGCTGGTAAGCTTTACCACAAAACTCAGCCCAGCTCCCAGTAAGTACTATCCACATCCAGAGACAATATGTCTCAATCACCCCTTGTCTTATTAATCTTGTCTCTACATTCCTTCAGTGACAAGTACAGAAATTTCTAACCAAGCTGTTATTCAGCTCCTGTTACAGGATTACCAGCCGCTGCCCACAAAGGAATCACTGTCCATAAAAGTACCTGATTCAGATGATTGTCATACAAACTCCGATGGTGAAGACCAGATATACCCTGAAAATTGACAATGTCCCTAAACAACAGGAAGTAGCTTAAGAGACATGACGCCCCTTATTCCCTCTTCACCATTGGTTTCCCCTCTCTTTTTCTCCCCTTCTTTTTATAATAACAAGAAGGGAGGAATGTTAGCACCAGGACTCTCCAAGCCCTGGCCTAACCATGTGACCCTGGACCTGCGTTGCCAGGACAACGACCCTCAATCCCACAACTCATCTGGCTCAGTTCCCACCCTCATTGGTGTAACGTCATTCTCCGTATAAATTAGGGGATTACCCCCTCCTCACCCTCTTCTCTTCCCCCCTCTTCTCTTCTCCCTCCTCCTCCTCCTCCTTCTCCTCCTCCTCCTCCTCCTCCTCCTTCTCCTCCTCCTCCTCCTCCTCCTCCTCCTCCTCCTTCTTCTTCTTCTTCTGCTTCTTCTTCTTTTCTCTTTTCCCTCTTTCTCTCTCTCCTCTTCTCTTCTACTTGCTTTGCTGCCCCCCCCCCATCCCTGCTTAATAAACCTCTCTCACATGGAATCACCTTGGCGTGGTCTGCTGTTTGGTTTATCCGCCCAAAACATAAAACTCATAGCTCACGTCTCCTTCTGGAAAAGTAGTAAAAGCAGCATTTTTCAAAAACACTCATCTCTTATCTTTTGTTATTGTAAAATGCAAAACATATTTTTCTCATCTTACTGGGAAATGCCAAAGGGCCCGCCCTGACTCCCTGGCTTCTCGATGTTCTTTCTTTAATTGCTTTTACATCATGAAGTCTGAGCACTTGTGCTTAACACAGCCGGATGAACTCAACAAGACTGAAGGACCTCTGCTTTAAAATTTTCAGTCTGTGAAGGATTTTTTTTCTGTTTCACAAGCCTAAAGGGGCAAAGGTCAAACCTTTTCAGCTGCAGATGAGATCATGCTTGCTGATGGACTGCAGCTGATCACAATAAAAACAGGGTCTCCCATGTGACCAGTCCTCCCCATTTAGGAACAGTGATGTCATCTCTGCTGAGACAGGATGAGACATGTTTAAAACTTGTTTTAAAACACATAAATTTTTCTTCTGATTTCACCACGATTTTTCACGTGTTTTAACCCAAGGATTCATTTGATTATCATTTCAAATGAAAAAAAATGATAGATAACATAGATGGAACTTACATCTTGCATGGAGTCGTTCATCTCTATTAAGCTGAGCTCTGTGAAATCAGCATTCTACTCAGCCAAAAGATTACATACATTATATCAAGGAGTGGGAGGGAGATCAAGAGTCTCCACCCCCAACTGAGGAGCTGTGGACAGTTATGGCTTCAAGGGGAGGAGAAATCAGTTTTCCTTATGGGTGAGGCTCCTGATAGGTTATTCACTCTCCAGTGAATTTTCTAGAAGTATGGACAACACAAATTGAAGCCGCTAGGCTATTTACTCAGGTTTTATTTAGGAATATATATTAATTATATTATATATTAATTATATTATATCAATATATGTGTATGCATATATATGTACATATATAAATACATATATGTATGTAATAACAAAGAAAAAGGAGGCCTGGAATTTGAAGAGCAGGCAAGGGTATATGGGAAGGTTTGGAAGGTAAAAAGGGAAGGGAGAAATGTAATTAAATTGTAGTCTTAAACAAAAAGCCGTGGAATTTTGGAGGTACAGAAGACTATTAAATATTTTCATCCTCATAGTCCAAAGACCCTTACATCTGGGAACATTCAATGTCTTTCTGTCTTGAGAGATTGCTCAATGGTTAAGAGCACTGGCAGTTCTTCCAGAGGTCCTGAGTTCAATTCCCAGTTCCCACATGGCAGCTCACAGCCATCAATAATGGGATCTGATGCCTTCTTTTGCTATGCAGACAGACATGCAGACAGCACACCCCCTCCCACATTACATTATATTAGATAATGCATACAATAATTAGATAAATAAGTCTTTTAAAAAAATCTTTCATGAGCTCCAGACCCAGAAGGACCTTAGTTTAAATTCTACCTGTGCCATTTGTCATCTGAGTGATATTAATTTTTTTGGATAAGTTGCTGAACTTCACTACTAGGTTATGAAAACTAAAGATTGTAGCATGATCACCTAGAGCTCTGTGTCACAAATGTAAAAATTCTTGCTTGTGAGTGGTGTTCAGGGAAACAAGTCTTTGCATGTTTAATAAAGATGTCATTATTTTCTGAGTATTTTCTACCCTTGGTTGATTAAATCTCATATGTGTACAGCCTTTCTGTTTTGGTCCATATCAGTATTGTGTAACAGTGTCTTTGGGTATAGCTTGAGTCTTTAAAGTAAGAATTATTACAATTTGTTATTTTAGTGAACAAAGAATAGCTGAACCATGAATCATACAGATTGGATCTAAGCTTTCTGTTAGCATTTCACAGTGTCCATTAAAAGCTACTTAGACACGTTTTATCCTTTAATGACCCAGTAGAAAGATCCCTAGTTGATATGCAGAAACAAATCAGATTACTTTGCTTTGTATAATATGTATTTTAATCACAAAGTCTTTCTGGGATATAAGCTAAGAATATAGAATTTTAATGGAAAACCGAGGAGAAAAACAGAAAATGGAGAACACAGAAGCACCGTACATAGACAAAAGCAGCACTCTTCTAAAAAGCCTTGCAGAGGAAAAAGCGAAGCAATGGATGGGGTTACCTGCTTGGTATATGAGAGTGCAAGCATTTCAAGCATGTCAGATTGAGGAAACGGCAGGACCATATCCTATGAATTCACTTCCTAGAAACGTGCGGCAGCCTGTGAAAGAAAGTGTGACCGGCTTCAATGACATTTGGAAGAAGTATGTGCAATTGTGTTATAATTCAATCGATGATCAAAACAGAAGAGCATCTTATTGTGACTGAGACCACACCAAGACATTTTCAGCTGAACCACTGGATCACTAGAATGAGTGGAAATATTTGGAGGTAATTATGTTTGCCTTCATATATCTAGATTATAGGTGCAAAGCCATTTATTTAATAAGCAGACATGAATATAAACAATATGATCACCGAGCTTGAAAAATAATGGTGGACTTGCTTGATAGGAACAGCCAAGATTACCTTTCCTGTTTAAGAAAGACGAATATGTAAATTGCAAATTCTAAACCAATAAGATTTTCCAAGTAAGCAAGTCTTACATAGTGATAGTCCTGATAGAAACATTAAGTAGTCCCCATGAAACAATTCCACTGTATGGTACAGGGCCATGTTTCAGGACCACAGGATGTCTGTAGGACCCCATTAACTTTATACTTCACTCCTCATACTGAGAAGGGGGTTGGTACCTTCCTGTGACTACTCTCTCCTGGATTCAATATACACCTGTTCACCAGGGGGGCAGGATTTGCTATCCTGTGCCTAGATCATAGCCAATTAGAAGGAACAAAATAGGGGTGAGGGAGTGAGACAAGGGAGGAGAGAGAGTGCGCAGGGCATGGTACTAGAGTATGGATGGACTTTGGTATCTGAGTTTCTAGAACCAGTTTCTTCTGGATACCAAATGCAAACATACAGTGGGCTCTTAGTAAGTGGGTCAAACCACTCACTAAGAGTTTCCAACTCAACAGCCTAACCTTTCTTCCATTTATTTGTTTTTATACCTCATTAAAAAAAAAAAAAATCAGTGTCGAGCCGGGCAGTGGTGGTGTAGCCCTTTAATCCCAGCACTTGGGAGGCAGAGGCAGGCAGATTTCTGACTTTGAGGCCAGCCTGGTCTACAGAGTGAGTTCCAGGACAGCCAGGGCCACACAGAGAAATCCTGTCTTAAACAAACAAACAAACAAACAAACAAACCCCAGAAATTAAAAAAATAAGTCAATGCCAAGTTAATTTATACACTTATTGAAAGATCAAGGTCAAGGAAGATGAGTTCTAGAATTACCTGGCAAAATGATTTTTTTTTTTAAGGGTTCACAGACTTTATTGGTTCAACAATGAACAGCAAAGGTAATGCTAACTATCTCTCCAGGGGCATCATGAAGATATGAAAGCCACCCTTGTAAAGCTAAGATGATTTCTTAACCTCTGAGCTACCTCTCCAGCCTCTGAGCATGCCTAGTATTTTAAGAACTTGCCCAAGTGGCTATATGAATCGCTCTCACTCTCTGCCTCTCTCCACTCTGCTTTTCCTCCATCTCTGTCTCCTGAAGATGCCTGTATAAGGTAGCATTCCACCATCTCTGTCACGTGAGTGTGCTAGCTTATCACTCTAATGAAGAGGCTTCTCTCTTGTGACAACTGACCTCTCCTTGCTGTGTGACAGCAAGGCAGTCTCCATGGCAAGGATTTTCTTTAGGCCCAGGGTTTCTTAAGAAAATGGGTTCTCTCATCTAGTTGGCCCCAAGACACTTGCTGTATAACTAACTCTACTGCAAGATTCAGTTTCCCTTTGTAAAGCCAGGGCCTTAACCTTTGGCAGTGTTGAGAACACTGGGGAAAGAGCTGTATGTCTATTGTAAAACAGCCAGACACTTTACACGTTACAGCACCCCAAGGACAAATTAGTTGAGGTTCTATGGATTAAGAGTGGCTAACAGTGTACCACAGGGAGAGCCAATTAGCAACCATGGATTCCAGAATAGGCTTTGGGTTTGCGATTTGAGACAGGAATGAATGGAGACTGTAAGGAAAGCCCTTTCCTTTGTGCATGGATGGACCTGTTTTATCATTCAGCCCCAGCTGCTCTCTCACTGCACCGTGGTCTCCCTCCCTCACCCCTATTCTGTTCCTTCTAATTGGCTATGATCTAGGCACAGTATGGCCAATTTTCACTACAAATGAAAAAAAGCAAGAAGCCTTCTCTTACACTGCTCCGGAGGAAGAACTGGGCACAATTTCATTTTTTTCCCCAGGACACTACTTCCCTCTGCTGGTGAAAGCCTGTAACTTCTCCCATTGATTTGACTGCTGCGTTAGGATGTAATAGTTGCACAAAGCAAATGGCTGTCAGAATCCATACATCTTCTAAGGCAGTGCTTCTCATCCTTCCTAATGCTATGCCCCTTTAATACAACTCCTTATATTGTGGTGACCCCCAACCATGAGTGTATTTTTGTTGCCGCTTTATAACTGTAATTGAATGGTAATGGAAATGTCTGATATGTGAGCCTGTGAGGCTTTCGACCCGCACAGGTTGAGAAACACTACTCTAAGGAAATCAAGTGTCACCTTTATATATTTTTTTTAGATGCCTAAGGGATGTACTTGTGTCTGTGGAGAGGCGGCAGCCTTTCACTACATGAAGCGTAGCCTTGAAGCTTGACTGTGTGTGTGTCCCAAAAGCCAAACAACCAAAATGAAAACTTATAAGCAAGTTTCAAAGTCTTTGCCCTTGATGATGTCCTTTTTTGTCCCCAAGAACTGAAAGTACAGTTGTGTTCCACAGAGGCTGGAATGGGTAAATGGATAAAATTTATCCGTCAAATTCATTTGCATTCACTTTAGTTAGCATTATAAGAGCTTTGTGCTGTAAATCGCTGACTTCCAGAGTTCTGTCCTCCAAGGAAGACCAACTCAGTTCTAGAGAAACTGGGCCACTTTCCCTGCCTCACCTGCCCGGAGGTGGCATCATTAGGCTCGCAGAGGATATAGTCAGTCCTGTCACATGTATGGTGTTCAGCGATAGTGGATATAGTCAGTCCTGTCACATGTATGGAGCTCAGCGATAGTGTGATTTTTGCATCTATAGTTAATAAACAGAGAGAAGACAAGAAAGGTAATCAGAAGGAAAAAGAGCAAACTAAATCCTGGATTAGACTCATTCCTACTGTCAGACAGAGGCGACAGAGTTGAGATAATTCCACCATCGCTACTTCAGAACAAATATGCTGAGCATTCATATCACATCTGCAAATATTTAAATTTGTTCTTTGGACATTAATACTTCCCCACCACCACCAAACTTAGCTCCCAAATTATTTTCAAAAGCCTGAGCGGTTTCTTCATTTTCTGCTTTTTAACGTGATTGTATATTAAATTAAATATTTGCCTTCTCCTACGTGGTAATTTGGAAAGTGTTGAAGAAGAATGACTTGTGTAGGGATACAGCTGAGCAATTTGATTGTCACTGAGTGAACCAGGCATATGTAACCAGTTTAAAAGAGAATTTGAAGAACAGACATATTAAGGTCAGGAATCCCGAAATAAGTATGCAGATACAGGCTCAACTGACTTTTCCACTAGAGGAGGGGAAACATATTGTCTCTCTACTGAACAGGCCAGGATTTGTGTATCAGGAGATTACAGTATTTTTTTTTGACAGTTACACATATATTTAATGTACAGAATTGCAAAATAGCTCCAGGTAAGCCACCAAATAAAATCAAACCACCCTTAGCATGTCACGTAAGGTACAGGCTTCCAGTGAAAGCACAAGGAATTTTCTTTAAGGGAATATTTTTTTCTGCCTGAGGCTCGTTCTTCTATCCCTTTTCTTTTCTTTTCTTTTTTTTTTTTATCAGATATAACTTTTATTAAAGTGCTTCAAGGTCACGTTTCCATTCCGATCATCAAAGGTAACACATCTTTAATACTCTCTGCCTCCTTTACGCAGACAAAGTCTGTATTGTAATGTGCGTCTTCCTTCCCCAGGCCCTGAAACCTAGTGTGAAGGTATACGCTGCTGAACCCTCGAATGCACATGACTGCTACCAGTCTAAACTGAAAGGAGAACTGATCTCCAATCTTCAACCTCCAGAAACCATAGCAGATGGTGTCAGATCCAGCATTGGCTTAAATACCTGGCTATTATAGAGACCTCGTGGATGATGTCTTCACTGTCACAGAAGATGAAATCAAGGTAAGATTCAGACGAGAAAGCAGCCAGTCTAATTTCTCAGTCTAATTTCTCAGGCATTGTCAACAGAACCCAGACAGTCGATCACATACGTATCACAACAAACCCAAATGTCAGCTTCATTTTTAGAATGTAACCTACTAGACTCTGGCTCCATTTCTTGGTTCTTAACCCTTGCTCCTTTCTGTGCCAACAGTATGCAACCCAGCTGGTGTGGGAAAGAATGAAACTGCTCATTGAGCCTACTGCTGGTGTTGGGTTGGCTGCAGTGCTGTCTCAGCATTTCCAAACAGTCTCTCCAGAAGTAAAGAACATCTGTATTGTACTCAGTGGTGGGAATGTAGACTTAACCTCCCTAGGCTGGGTGAAGCAGGCTGAACGGCCAGCTCCTTACCAGACTGTTTCTGTTTAAATTAGGGAAGAGATAAGATGTCTCTAATGAAAATTTTGTTTCCATCTTCCCTTTAAAAACTATTTTCAAATTCCTAATCAAGAAAGTATATGTAAATAATAATATAAATTCTGTACTTAGCAGAGACATGGACGGCTGAAATACAAAGCACAAACTGCCTAGTCACAACCTAGTCACAACCCACAGACTCCAACACTGGAGTTTTGGCTACAGTAGAGACAGAACCCAACTGAATCTCTGTTACTCCATGTCTACTTCAGACACTGTTGAAGAGATGTCACTTTTAACCCAAGGTTCAGGCTCTGGTACATATGGGTCATAAGTCCACTTGGGAAATACTCGCTTATAGAGATTCATTAATACTGTGTCCTGAGATTTCAGCTTCCCTTCAAAACTGCACTTCATATGGCCATGGGTACCTAGAGGCTCTTTGATGTGTCCCTGTTGGCCCCACTTGGTTCTCAGTTCCACAGGCTTAAACCATATCACATCCTCTCTGTTGAAGAACATGTAGCGCACTACTGCCATCTTAGTAAAAATTTTGAAAGGATGACCACTCAGAACCACTCTCTTTATGACCATCATCCTGTCTGGATCCACTGAAAACAGATGGCCTGTAGCGATGAGACTGTGCATTCCATTTCTTCTCTGCTTGAAAAGCAGCACAGATGCAGGAGGGAACATGATTGGTGCAAACACTGTCACCACTAAGGCCGCATCAGCAGTCAGGCATCTTTGAAATTTATATTTATCAGCTGCTGCGTGCTGAGAGAACAGAGGCGAAGCTCAGAAGCACCTGAACCCACAGTGGAAGATCAATTCTTCTTTGGCCTTCACAGGTTTTGTGTTACCAGGGTTCCGGCTCACCACCATGTTCAATACTGACATCTTCTGTTCATGAGGTAGCAAAGAAAATGCAATCAAGGGCGCTCCTTGCCTGAAATACTCGACCACTGAGACAGGGACATCAGAAACATGGAGTGTGACATACCAGACAACCTCAGCTCCTTCAGCTTCTTTTTTCTCAATCTCTTTAAAGATTCTTTTTCTAGTATTAACAAAATTCTGAAACTGAAATATCCGAGCATAATCTCTAGGAAGGTTTTCTTTAGGGTCCCAAGGAGATGTCCAGAAGCTCTTGAGGCCTCTATATTTCTGAAATCGAATTCTAGCAGCCACATCACGGGGGGGGGGGTATCCATTTCATCTGGAAACATCTCTTCCAGTCTTTCTTGTTTGTATTTTTCCAACATTCTCTCCTCATCCTCTTCATCTACTTTCTAATCTTATAGATCATCACGTACAGACCCCCCAAGAGTCATAGTTTCACATTCTCCCTCTTCCTCCTCACCACTCCCATCCTGGGACTCCTCTTCCATGAAACCTTCATGTTGCATATCATCATATTCACCACCTTCCCCATCACTTTCATCACCTTCATCCAGAATCCACTCAGCCTGGTAACTGGATGTTCCCTTAGGGACCTTCTTTACCACCCTGGACCATGGCTTCAGTAAGTCGTCTGCCTCATCCAGCTTCTCTTCAGTCGGCCAGGTTTGCTCTCCTTCCATAGGATCTGGAATAACCTCTGTTTGTAAAGTCTCCTGTTGATCGGGGTCTGCCTTCATCAGAACCTTAAGGTCTTCTTCCATGTCAGCAGCAGCATCTGTAACACAAACCTCCATTGCCATGTTCGGTTTCTTCTGGGATTTAATCACTCTAGGATTTAAAGGGAACGTATCCACAGGTGCATCTATTTGATTCATTTGGAAATCACCGTGTCCAACAATATGCAGTAAGCTATTGACATTAAGAGTCCTCCCACGAACATAGCCTGAGATTTTCAAGATACCCACTAAGTCACTCTCCTCACTAGGCACGAAGTCAGCAACACGGGCAAACAGGATCGCTCGCAGATCCCGAAAAGCAAGATGCCGTTGCTTCTGGTTAGCCAACTGTCGAAGTAACATTCCTGACTCCTGCTGTGTGTCTAGTAGCAGAAGTTTGTCTTCAGGGAAGCGTTTCTCCACTATTTTACTTAGCTTNAGTCACAACCCACAGACTCCAACACTGGAGTTTTGGCTACAGTAGAGACAGAACCCAACTGAATCTCTGTTACTCCATGTCTACTTCAGACACTGTTGAAGAGATGTCACTTTTAACCCAAGGTTCAGGCTCTGGTACATATGGGTCATAAGTCCACTTGGGAAATACTCGCTTATAGAGATTCATTAATACTGTGTCCTGAGATTTCAGCTTCCCTTCAAAACTGCACTTCATATGGCCATGGGTACCTAGAGGCTCTTTGATGTGTCCCTGTTGGCCCCACTTGGTTCTCAGTTCCACAGGCTTAAACCATATCACATCCTCTCTGTTGAAGAACATGTAGCGCACTACTGCCATCTTAGTAAAAATTTTGAAAGGATGACCACTCAGAACCACTCTCTTTATGACCATCATCCTGTCTGGATCCACTGAAAACAGATGGCCTGTAGCGATGAGACTGTGCATTCCATTTCTTCTCTGCTTGAAAAGCAGCACAGATGCAGGAGGGAACATGATTGGTGCAAACACTGTCACCACTAAGGCCGCATCAGCAGTCAGGCATCTTTGAAATTTATATTTATCAGCTGCTGCGTGCTGAGAGAACAGAGGCGAAGCTCAGAAGCACCTGAACCCACAGTGGAAGATCAATTCTTCTTTGGCCTTCACAGGTTTTGTGTTACCAGGGTTCCGGCTCACCACCATGTTCAATACTGACATCTTCTGTTCATGAGGTAGCAAAGAAAATGCAATCAAGGGCGCTCCTTGCCTGAAATACTCGACCACTGAGACAGGGACATCAGAAACATGGAGTGTGACATACCAGACAACCTCAGCTCCTTCAGCTTCTTTTTTCTCAATCTCTTTAAAGATTCTTTTTCTAGTATTAACAAAATTCTGAAACTGAAATATCCGAGCATAATCTCTAGGAAGGTTTTCTTTAGGGTCCCAAGGAGATGTCCAGAAGCTCTTGAGGCCTCTATATTTCTGAAATCGAATTCTAGCAGCCACATCACGGGGGGGGGGGTATCCATTTCATCTGGAAACATCTCTTCCAGTCTTTCTTGTTTGTATTTTTCCAACATTCTCTCCTCATCCTCTTCATCTACTTTCTAATCTTATAGATCATCACGTACAGACCCCCCAAGAGTCATAGTTTCACATTCTCCCTCTTCCTCCTCACCACTCCCATCCTGGGACTCCTCTTCCATGAAACCTTCATGTTGCATATCATCATATTCACCACCTTCCCCATCACTTTCATCACCTTCATCCAGAATCCACTCAGCCTGGTAACTGGATGTTCCCTTAGGGACCTTCTTTACCACCCTGGACCATGGCTTCAGTAAGTCGTCTGCCTCATCCAGCTTCTCTTCAGTCGGCCAGGTTTGCTCTCCTTCCATAGGATCTGGAATAACCTCTGTTTGTAAAGTCTCCTGTTGATCGGGGTCTGCCTTCATCAGAACCTTAAGGTCTTCTTCCATGTCAGCAGCAGCATCTGTAACACAAACCTCCATTGCCATGTTCGGTTTCTTCTGGGATTTAATCACTCTAGGATTTAAAGGGAACGTATCCACAGGTGCATCTATTTGATTCATTTGGAAATCACCGTGTCCAACAATATGCAGTAAGCTATTGACATTAAGAGTCCTCCCACGAACATAGCCTGAGATTTTCAAGATACCCACTAAGTCACTCTCCTCACTAGGCACGAAGTCAGCAACACGGGCAAACAGGATCGCTCGCAGATCCCGAAAAGCAAGATGCCGTTGCTTCTGGTTAGCCAACTGTCGAAGTAACATTCCTGACTCCTGCTGTGTGTCTAGTAGCAGAAGTTTGTCTTCAGGGAAGCGTTTCTCCACTATTTTACTTAGCTTCTTTCTGGCATCTATTTGTTTCTTTGGTGGGAAACCAGAAAGGCCCTGGACAGCTAGTGTATAGGTGGGAAGGCCCTGAGCAAAAAGGCAAGACAGGGAATAATCCCCAGTGCTGTCCCAGCCTTCTAGTGGGTCCAGGAGGAACAGGATGGTATCAGCGACTTTAGCCATGTCTAACAGAGTATGCAGATCCCCTGGTCTTGCATATGTGAAAAACCATCGATGTTTCAAGCTAGGGCATAGAAGCATAAAACTATGGGTGCTTCCCCGTTCACTCAAATACACCGTCCCCAAGTCTTCATTCTGAAGCAGTTTAAATGCCTCCGGAAGGGAGATCCTGCTGTGCAGAGGCACCACCAGCACCTGATGTGGAGGCATATCCTTGCTGCCCAGCTGCCTCTTCTCTGCCAGAACCGTCTCCCGCTTTTGCTTTCGGAGCTGGCTGGCGCGATGCCTCTGGTCTACTCGGCTGAGCTGCCTCTTCAGCTTCTTGCAGAGGATTTTCAGTCCTACCCGGCCTTTGCTGTCCTGTTGTGCGGACCCGGCAGCCCGCCTTTATGAGCTTTATTCTGCTGCTTCAGCGGCCCGGAGCGGTGAGCCACCATCGTGCAGCCCACGTGTGCACCAAGTAAACACTACTTCCGGGCGGACTGGTGCGTTTCCGGCCCCGGGGACGGAATTCAGGCTCAGCGCTCCCGCGACCTCTCGCGAGGTTTTTTGCCACCAGCCTACCATCGCTGGGTATTGAGTGTCGGCGGAGACGTCGTGGTGGCTTTTCCCATGCTGCAGTCCTCTGCTGAGAGCTGGAGGATGCCGGCAGGAGTCTCCCGGCTCTGGCTCTGGATTAGGAGGTCTATTTCGCGCCCATCTTTCCATTCTTGCACGCTCCAGTTGCACCACGCGGGAAGAAATAAAAGTCTTCTCACGTAGACTATGGCACGCCGCTCTCTCTGGTCCCAGTGAATTGTATAAAGGGGTGACGTTTGTACCTCAGTGTCCTTTCCTTTCCTCTATTACTCTAATTTCCAACGCGAGCCACTTAGAAGGGGCTCGTGTCACCGGCTCTGGAATGTCTCTTATTCCAACTCGTGCCCCCCCCCCCCCTTCCCACAAATCCGCAAGATGAACCAAAGCGGAGAGGAGCGAAGGAGCGAAGGCTTCCCCTCGCGCTCGAGCACGTGTTTTTAGTGGCTCGCGGTCAGGTCCTTGCTTTCCTCCTGCAAGCTCTGCGACCGAACTGCTAGCAGGCCATGGGATCAGGAGGAGTGACAGGACCAGGTTTGAACCACAGTGACCCAGAGCTGAGACCCTGGCTCCCTATAGCTCCTCTCCGAGGGGCCAGAAGTCGGGAGCGGTCACTACGGCTGAGGTTTGCCCAGACTCAAGCACATTCCCAAAGTCCGCCCGGCCTGCCGCGCCCGGAGAGAGGCTGACTTCCCAGCGCTCACGATGCGGGTTCGCGCCCTCGGAGCGGCGGATCCGACCGGTCGCCGTGACAACCGTCCCTGCGGCGCGCGCCTGGGCCCGACGCCCCCAGTCGCGGCGCACACACCTCCTCCCTGCCGGCGGTGGGAAGGGGCCAGGCCTGCTTCCTGGCGTCTGCCGGGGGGGGGGGGGTTCGGAAGATCTTCTATCCCTTTTCTAAAAAAAAAAAAAAAAAAACCAACAACAACAAAAAACTGGGCATGTTCTACAGTGGAACACTTGGGATTCTACATCATGATTTCTCTCTCAGAAGAGCCAGTGAGTTTAGATAGAATTTGCATGACAGTCATCATGTCTCTCAAATGAAGTGCTTATCCATGTAAAACAAATATTCTTTTATTCTTTGCTTATACACATACTTCTGATGGATACGCAGTCTATGCATTTAGTAAATACTTCCCATTTGCTGACTTCTCTGTAAGGCTGAAGAAAATAGAAGTAGACCGTCTGTTGACAAAGCACTCAAATATAGCAGATGCTAATTTAACCCCACAGACTCAGGAGAACAAGAAATACAGACGACCTGAATTGGAGACCCAGATCCCTGCTTGGCAGACAAGGTAGTCTCAGTCCTTGTCTGGTTTCTGTGGTCCCAGGGAAATGATTCCTGAAACGGATTTGTTGTCTTTGGTCCTGAAAGAAGAAGCTGTGCGAGATTTTAAATGTACTGCTTTCCATCTTCATCCATAAAAGTCATCTCTGCTTTCAGTTGTCATTGACTAGGCTACTTTGCAATACTGTAGTTCATAGAACCCTGACTGACATGCACATAACTTCTGCAAACAACTAAACAAAGATTCCTGTTCAGGGCTGTGCAGTAAATTCCATTAGACTGACAAAGACTCTCTCCTTGACCACACTGCAGCTCAAGATGCTTAATACTGCTAGACCTTTAGTCCGCCAGACTCACTCTTGACTAGGTTAGGTGACTTAGCAGCAGTGAGAACCCTGCTTTGTCACTTCAGCTAGAACTCTCATTCTTGATGTCTGATTACCCTGGGTAGCCAATCAAATATCCTGTCTCTCGCTGTCTCTTAGATCTCTCATGCCCTCCCTGCCTTGCCTTCATTGTGAATTTTGCTGAGTCGGTTTAGCCGGAATCTTCTTTGATCATAAAATCTTAGGCAGTGAAGTGTGTAAACCTTTCTACATCTTTGGACAACTTCCAGAAATTTGTCTTCTGCTGTCCAAATCCTATATGAGTTAAATTATTAAACCAATTTTAATTAATGTTTTGAGAATTTCGTATGTAAGTATTGTATTTATATCATTTTTATCATTTCTCTCCCCAATCCATTTCTTATGTTCCTTTCAAATCCATGTCCTCTTTTCTTAAAACAAAAGGAAAAATAAAAATAAAACCTAATTCTCAGAGTGTCAAGTTTCATACGACTTGACATGATTTGATCATATTCATGTCATACCCATCCAAATTTTTTTTTTAATCCTTCAAGACCAGTTGTGCCACTCAAATATTCTTTGATGTGTGGTACTCCATTGGAGCATGATCAGCTTATCAAGAGCTACATTCTTGAGAAAATTGTCTCTTGTGACCTCTTCTTGATCCTGAACTCTTCTTGAGATTCCAGGAAAATCTCAAAGGATATGTTCTCTCGAGTGTAAAAAAGAAATATTTGTCTGATTAGGCTTATTTAGTGTGCTGAATTGCATGTAAGAGCATACTGAAATAAAGAAGAGAAATTTAATTGTCCCTACATTAAAATTTCAAGGGCCATATAGGATACATCCAGATATGATATTAGTCATAGATTTGATTAACTTTTTAAAAAAAATATTGTATAGTACATAAATAATCTAGTTGCCGTTGTTAAAAGAACTCTCATCAGATCCAAGTCTATAGCCAATTCTTGAGTAGGTTTTGTTTTATTCTGATTCTTTCCAAAATGGGGTTAAACTTTAAAAGTGTGTGTGTGTGTGTGTGTGTGTGTGTGTGTGTGTGTGTGAGAGAGAGAGAGAGAGAGAGAGAGAGAGAGAGAGAGAGAGAGAGAGAGGAGGTAGAGGGAGATATATGAGATTTCTCACAGAGGTCAAAACAGAATATTCGATCCCAGTGAGTTATAAGCATGAGCCATGTGACTTGGGTGCTGGAAACAGAACACAGGTCCTCTGAAAAAGCAGTAGGGACTTTTAACTGTTGAGCCCTCTCTGCAGCCCTCTCTTCACTAAATGGGTTTTTAGTGAACCTTAGGATGGAATTCTTCATGAGGGAATTCCTTAAATAACTTTGTGGTCATGCCACAGCGCTGAGTAAGGATTTTCAGAAGTATAGGGAAAAGACTGAAAGATTAGCACATAAAACTACTTAACCCAGAATTGTGCAGAACAAGAATTAATTATCAGAGGTAGAATGGAATGGTATTTGTTTGGTAGGAGGGGGCTCTAGTGTGTTTCTCTGTTGCTGTGATAAAACACTGACCAGAAGTAACTTGGAAGAAATGTTTATTTAGCTTACAAATTACAGCTCATCATTAGGGGAGCCAAAGTAGGAACTCAAATCAGATGCTTGGAGCCAAAATAATGAAAGAATGTGCCTTTCTGACTTACTTTCCCTGTCTTGCTCAGTCTGCTTTCTTATACAGACTAGGGCCAGTAATTGCATCACTCACCATGGGCTGGGCCCTCTCATGTCAATCATGAATCAAGAAAACTCCCCATAGACATTCCCACAGGCCAATGTGTAGAGCCAGCACCTCAGCCAAGGGTCCCTCATGCTGAATGACTCTAGCTAATATCAAGGTGCCCCAAACTAACCAGCACAGTATTTTCTTGGAACAATGTTGCTATTTTAAAGCTCTATTTTCTGAATTGAAAGAGACCCTCCCTCTTTTCCTTAGGCTGCATGTGAAACATAGCACTTAGGTAGATTGTACTCGTACAACCAGAAATAAAGCAAGCCTTCTTTGATAATTTTGCACTGTCTTCAGAATTCCAATCTGTCTGTCCTCTGGGCTCAGGAAGTGGGTTTATGGTCTCCAAATGTTAACGTGTGTCATTGTTTTTGTAGATAACCCTCTCATTAAATGCTTGGCTGCTTGTACCATCTAGGAAATATCCTCTAGTACCAAGTCTCAACAGATGGTTCAGCTGTCCCAGATTATAAAACAAGGTGACAGAGTCTGAAATAGACTTCTATTTCTCAAGAAGAGTGTTTCTTCTCTGCCCTCCCTGCCAAAGAACAAGAGGAGGAACTGGTATACTTCCTCTTTGACCAAACCAGGGTCTTTCAAGCCCCCTACTCTCCTCTCTTCAACACCTTTACTTATCATCACCATCTCAGCCAGGGCTAAAAATGAATCTTAGCGAGCTGACTTAGCCAGATCCTTTGCCCTGGACAATTGGTCAAATTCCTCACTCCTCTAGATAGTCCAACTCCGGACATCCTCTGTGATGGCTTGGCAGCAATCCTTGCAAAAGTAGAAGAGGATACAGAGGGTCACACCACTCATTTATCTTTCCTCTCTTCCCTTACTTGCCCCTTAAAAGGCACTTGACTTTTATTCTTGTTCTCCTCTGGTATAATTTTCGCATTAAGTGTATTTTTCTGAAAATGAAAGACAAGAAGGAAATTGTTAGAAAAATTTGCTCTGGTCTCATAATGGCTCCACATTCAAAAAGAAGAATCCTGCCCTTTATTTCCCTGACAAAAACAATGAAAAGAAAAATATAATTAGATCCAAACCATGACTTGTATCTCAGTAAGCTTCTGTCGTAATAAGACTCAAGTTCACAATAATCATTATTTGTATTTTCAAACTTTTGTGAAATACTTCATAGTTTTCAGTGTACTTTCCTAGATGTACACCAAAAGGCAGGAAGAGCTACATGAGAACTGTTCTGGTTTCTTAAGGTGGCCGCGGCTAAGGATGGATGTGGCCTAGAAACTGCTGCTGGAAACGGGTGGTGGCTCCACTTAGGGATTCCTGAAGCAGTGTTTGTGGAAGATGTATTCTTTCATGAAGCAGCCTGGGAATGAGACTGCAGATACAGTGTTAAGGAAGCTGGAAGAACAATACCAGAAGTATAAGTTTATGGAACTTAACCTTGCTAAAAGAAAGAAAAAAAAAAAAAAAAAGGAAGCTGAAAGGCCAGATTCCTGAAATTAAACAGACTTTGGAAATTCTGAAATACATGCAGAAGAAAAAAGAGTCCACCAGTTCAATGGAGGTCAGATTCTTACAGGCAGATAACCCGTCTGCAAAGCCTCAGTGCTCTTACTGATAAAGTGTGCCTGTGGTTGGGGGCTAACCCTAACCCCGTGAGAGATAAGCTTTCATATACATAAACAACGTTCTGTTTGGCATATCATGGGCCAGGTATAATATAAGAATCTGAAGTATTTGTATGTACATTTTGAACTACCATTTCCTTTGAGCTGTTGATCCTCTAATCACAAATAATCACTATGAACTGTTAGACTGTGTGTATGTGTATATGTGTTTATGAATTTAAAATCTAGCTCCCATCTATTACAGATGAGGTGACAATACACGTGTTGAAATGTTCTAATAGCTCAGAGTATGCAATGGCAAAACAACTTGGCTTTTTGTTTTCAATAGTCATTTCTCCTTTTTCAGATCTACCCACTGTAAACAAAATGTGGATCTTAAAAACAAAAATCTGTTCCTGTGTGAGCTTATATATGTCATCATATACAATCAGTTTGCACCCAACTGTGCCCTATCTTGATGTATTTGAGAGAAGTTCTTTTTAGATTACCCTTATATTTTTCATGTTACAACATGCCAATATATCTCTTTATGTGATAAAAGTTGATGCATAGCTCTTGCCTATATATTATATATTATATTTAACATGTTACTAATGAGCATTTAGATTGCTTCAAAAACTACAATGGTAGTGGATGGAGAGATTGCTCGGTGGTTAAGACCATGTACTGCTATAAACAGATTTTAATCAAATCTATTAGTTTTTTATATGACCTGGCCAGCCCCACAATAATAAAGGTAGAGTCCTATGGATTTTAAAAATCAGCTCTAGCACAATTACAGGGCAATTTATCCCTAATTTATTTTTCTATATGCTAGACTGCTAATTCCCAGCTACACTCCTCAACTACTTGTGTACATTTGCCTGGGCTGTTTCTGCCTGTCCTTAGGGACCACTTCTGGCCACATGCTCATGAGCCATCTGGCCTCATGGCTGCTTCCTACACCACCCCAAAGCCCTGAAACCCTGCCTACCTCTATTCTCCCGAGTAATTGGTTGAAGCCACTTTTATTTAACCAATAGCTTTAAATGTGGGAGCAAGGTTTACACAATCATGACTGGTGTGTGTGGGAATTCACATTGCTCATGGCACCTCACATGAAAGACACTCAGTGCATCTCTCTACTGAGAAGATTCTTTGTTACTTAAGCACCAACCAGAATTTCCCAGCAAGGACCTGCTGGATAAAATACTGTGTCTTCTTGGGATGATCCAGTCAAAAGCCCTATAGGATGGAAGTGTTTCCCAAGGTCTGGTGCCACAAGACTGCTATCTTCATGGAAGTCAAGGAGTAGAGCATCAAGATGGAACAGAAGCATTCCTGAAGCCATCCTTCAGAGTCTTCTGTCAAAGCAAAGATGGTTTGTACCAGAGACCCACTCCCTGATGACGGAAAAAGAGAAGGCATGACTCCAAGTTCTGGTTATAACATGCCTGTAGGCAGAGAATACCTTCAAAGTCTTGGGCACTGAACCCTCTCCTGCACTTCCAAGTTTCCAGGATCAATGAAGACTCAAGACTGGGCAGTGAGGACCACATTTTCAGAGGTCCTTTCCCCCAGTAAATAAAGGGTTTAGTGAGATGGCTTAAAACATGAAGTTGCATGTCGCAAAGCCTGCAGATTGATATCCATCCCTGCGACCCACACAGTGAAAGAAGAAAACCAACTTCTACAAGTTGTCCTCTAATCTCTAAAATTACTGTGTGCCGTGTCCACCACTTCCAATGTCTTTTAAAAATTATAGGACAGATCCATAGGAACAAAACCTGTATAGTGCTTCTACAAATAAAGGCATTGAGACATGTAGCTGAGTGAATTAGAATAGAGGGACCAGGAATAAATTCACACAGCTATAATCACTTGACCTTGTTGTTGTTATTTTCAAGACAGGATTTCTTTGTGTAGCCCTTGCTGCCCCGGGCCTTACTCTGTAGATCAGACTGACCCCAAACTCAGAGATCTACATACTTTTGCCTCCTAAATGCGGGGATTAGAGGTATGTGGTTTACATTCAGCTACAACCATCTGACTTTAGGAGAAGGTGCCGCAAACCCACCAGTGTATTAGCTATTCATCTTGTTGCTCTGGCATATCCCAACTTAAGCAACACAGGGACAGGTTTATTTAGGCTTACAGCTTCGAGGGTCTAGTCCACTATGGTGAGGAAATCACAGGGAGTGAAGGGGACCTGAGCTTGAAGCAGCTGGTCACATTGTATCCACAGCCAGGAAGCAAAGGAAAAAGAAGCTGGTGCTCAAGATACAGGCATAGGCAAGGGTTTTTACAAAGACTCCTATTACAGGAACTACAGATAGGATGGTGTAACTTGGAAAAGCCTTGAGCATCACAGTGAAGGAAGCAGTCACCAGAGCGGAAGAGACAACCTGTGGGATAGAGAAAAGCATCGTTCCCAGCTATGTATCTCAGGGGGGAACAACTGACATTTAAAAAATCTCTAAGAAACTCTGAAGTTTAAATGGCAAACAACAACAAAACCAAAACCAAACCAAACCAAACCAAAGCATGTCACATCATTTTAACCAACAAATGGCCAATAAACTGAACATACAGTTTCCAAAAGAGATACAAGCAGCTTAAAAAAATGAAAAAGTAATTAACATCTGTAACCATCTTAGAGATGCAAATCCCACTGTTCAGAAGGTAAAGACAGAGACACCTCGAACTAGCAGACTAGCAAATCTAGCTGACCCAGGGAGAGTCTGATTCTGTCTCAAAGAACAAGGAGAACAACTAGGGTGTATATGCATATTGTATATCTGTAGAAATACAGTTGGAATGTGTGTACATACACATTATACTAGCATTTACGTTAGCATTGAGACATGATAATTTATCTATAGCACAAACTTCTGGGATGGAAGGACTCTGTCAAGGAATGTACAAGTATTTCATAATATACAAACATTATATTTTGCAACACCATGCCACATGGCTCCCTGAGAAGATTTTACTATTTTTTACTCCCGTGGCTTTATCAGTAATATTATCCTTGAAACACATTTTTAATTTGCAGTTCTAACTATACCATTTCTTTAATTTTTGTATCGGTCATTACTAGCTAGGCTTAGCACTCAACATATCTTTGACCAGTTAATTTTCTTTTCCTAAATTTACAAGTCTCCTTGTTTTGGCAGATTTTCAGGGTCTGTTGTCCAGGGGATTCTTTCAGCATAGAGCATGGGGGAGCAGTGGGGTGGGTGGAAACAATTCTTGCCACGCCTCCAGTTGGAGCAAGTGAACAATACAGTACGGCATTAAAAGCAGAGCTCCCTCCCAAATGCTCAGCCCCGAGAACACACATACAAGGAACATTATACAGGCTAAGAAGTATGCTGCATGTATGTATCTAGGCATATATATGTATGCACATATATGTATATAACAACAACAAATGAATAAAAAGCCTATTAACTGAATGAGAGTAAGAAGGGGTTTGTGGGAAGGCTTGGAGAGATGAATGGGGAGGAGGAAATGATCTAATTATCATTTCTAAAATGAAAAAGAAAACAAAATTCTGAGGCTTCTAAGAAATACTTTTGAGAGAACTATGGTTTCTGTTTTATGTATAAACCTATAAAGGAACATACCTACAATTAATATATCAGTTATATGAATAGTAAATAAATGGGCTATGCTATCTGAATGTTACTTTACTTTATGTACAGTGGACAAAGTGATAGAAAAATCCTTAGATTAATAACCAGGCATTTGTTCTTGCTTCTGTGGTAGGGCCTTAGTTGTATTCTGTGGTACAAGACACACTTTCATTCTAAACATTTGCTTCATTGCTCCGTTTCTAGAATAGATTAGCACAGATGGGGTGTTTGAAATTTTCGTACATTTTAAAGCTGAACATTTACATGGTGTGTTAGTTTCTGGTACAAGTTTTGTAGCACCAGGTGAACTGGTTTTCTTTGGTTGGGATCATTGTTCCCAGGGCTGTGGAGTGCCCCAAACAGCAGAGATTTGTTTTTCTTTAATGAGTGACCGTTAAGATAGGATTTAGTGTCATATATTCAAATAAGGATATAGACGGAGAAACTGAGCTCCCAGTAGCTCTTACAGAAGTCAGGAAGTATGCATGAGCTGTCCAAGGAACACAGTGAAGTTATAAATGGAGTACTGCTGTCATCACGAATGGCCAGAACACAGTAAGTTCTGCTGTCTTGCAAGGAAAGAAGCATTCCTGCTTTCTACCATGGTCGTTTTCCCTGCAAAACTTCGCACTGTCTCCTGCTTGACAAAAGACCCCAGCTTATGCTTGCAGGTTCCACGTGATTGCCTCTGGCTCCTAACTTCAGATGTTTAGCAGAAATGATAATTTAGAGGTCACTTGCTCCTTGAATTCAGAGGTCCAAAAGTCAGCCAGTAGTGGAGTTACACACCATTGGGTACCTGATGTTTGTAACATGCTGGGTCCTGTATGGTGGGAATAAAGAATGGGCAGACACACATGCACAGTGAAGCTGGGATTAGATGCCATTCTCTAATGCTATCATCTCGACCTAGAACCTCAGCACATTTGTGTTTATTAAGTATAGCATAACATGGGAGAATGGGGTTGGTTTGTCAAGGCAGGAGGTCTCAGTAGGTGGGCAGTCTCAGGCTGTAAACATCCTGGAAGAGGAAGCCATAGTTACCTAGTCTTTGTGCACACACTGATCAAACCCATCATTCATAAACACTCACACTCAGATTCCTGAGGATAGTTTTGCTATTTTTCCTGACCCTGGTCCATTTGAGCGATGGTTTTCCCATGGGCCAATTGACCTTGGAGTGCTTAAGAGACAAAGTTTATGTCAAAATACACATTCACGCAAGAACTTCACATGCTCTTGGCCTCCTCTGCTCTCTAGCGTGATGCACTGTTCAATGGAGGCATTCACTGTAGTGGAGCCCTAGACTGGCTGTTTTCCAGTCCTTCCTCCCAACCGCAACCTAGACAGACACAGCTGGACTTCTACCACTATTAGTTGGCCTAATCTAGTCTTCATTTTAAAAATTATTTTAATATATTTTATTTTTCTCTTCTTAGCTTCTCCTCCCTCCTTTCCTCCCTGCCCCTCCCTCTCACCTCCCCTACTCCCAATTCCTCTGCCTTTCTCCTCAGAGAAGGGGAGGCCTCTCATGGATATTAACCAGCCTTAGCATATCAAATTGCAATAGAACTAGGTGCATCTTCTCTTATTGAGGCTAGACAGGAAACCCAGTTAGGGGAAGAGGGATCCAAAGTCAGGCAACAGAGTCAGAGACATCCCCTGGTCCAGTTGTTTGGGGACCCATATGAAGAACAAGCTGCACATCTGTTACATATGTGTAGAGGGTTGAGGCCCATCCCTGCATGCTCTTTGGTTAGTGGTTCAGTCTCTGTGAGCCCCTGTGGATCCAGGTTAGTTGATCCTGGGGTTTTCTTGTTCCACAAGATTCTAGGAGCTCCTCCTAATGTTTGGTTGTGGGTCTCTGCATCAGTTTCCATCAGATGTTGGGTGAAGCCACTCATAGGACAGTTAAACTAGGCCCCTGGCTGCAAGTATAGCAGAATATCACTGATAGTGTCAGGGGTCGGCTTGCTTTTATGGGACTGGTCTCCAGTTGGGCCAGTCATTGGTTGGCCATTCTCTCCGTACCTGCTCCATGTTTAATTGCTGCACATCTTGTAGGCAGGACAAATTTTGGGTCGAAGGTTTTGTGGGTGGGTTGGTGTTCTCATCCCTCCATTGGAAGTCTTGCCTGGTTCCTGGTGGTGACCATTTCAGGTTCCACATCCTCTCTTGCTAGAATTCTTAGATAGAATCACCTCATAGATTCCTGGGAGTTTCCATTGTCCTAGGTTTCTGGATCCTCTCAGACCTGTCCCCTCCTGCCCTAACGTCAGTTCTCTCTCCCACTTCTCTCTCACACAGACCTCCCCACACTTTATACTTCCTGTTCCCCTCCCCAACTCCTCTCTCCAATGTCTATTTTATTTCTCCTCCTTGTTACTTAGCTTCTTTGAGTCTGTGGACATATGGTTATGCTGGACTTTATGGCTATTATCCACTTATACATAAGTACATGCCATGTGTGTTTTCCTGGGTCTGGGATACCTCATTCAGGATGAACTTAAGTATACAAGGGCAAATCGGCCTGCGACATGTGTTGTTTAGCAGGATCTGACTTGCCTGTTCATGAGCCTTTAGAGGAGGGGCCGATCAACTGGGGACATTTCCATGAAGAGCGAGGCAGCCATCGCCTTGGCCGCAGGTCCTTTGTACTGTCTCACCAGTGCGGGCTGAGGGAGCCATCTCAGATAGTACACCCTATAGGGCAGATCAGGACCCCCAAGTAGTTGCAGGAGCCTATGGAACCTCTCTTTCTCCAGTCCACTTCTTCCTCCACCAGATTCACTTCCACATCCCTGGCATTGAAGCTCTTGTCATACAGGTCTTTCACTTGCATGATCAGAGTAACACCACAATATTTTATAGTACTTGTGGCTGTTGTTTCCCTAATTTCTTTCTCAGCCCAGTTATCATTTGTTTAAAGGATGACTTTTTTTTTTTTTTTTTTTTTTTTAGTTAATTTTGTATCTACCCACTTTGCTGAACGTGCTTATTAACTGTAAAAGCTCCCTGGTAGAATTTGTGGGGTCACTTATGTATGTATGCCACAATATCATATGCAAATAGTAATAATATGACTTCTTCCTTTCCAATTTATGTCCCCTTAATCTCTTTTAGTGGTCTTATTGTTCTAGCTAGAACCTCAAGTGCTGTATTGAATAGACTCAGAGAATGAACAGCCTTTTCTTGTCCCTGATTTTAGTGGAATTGCTTTAAGTTTATCTCCATTTAATTTGATGTTGGCTATTGGCATGTTGTATATTGCATTTATTGGGTTTAGGTATGTGCCTTGTATTCCTGATCTTTCCAAGACTTTTAACATGAAGGGGTACTGGATTTTGTCAAAGACATTTTCAGCATCTAATGAGATGATCATGTGGGTTTTTTCCTTTTAGTTTGTTTATATGATAGATTACATTGATGGATTTTCATATCCTGAACCATCCCTTCATACTGGGCATGAACCCTACTTGATCATGGTGGATGATATTTTTGATGTATTCTTGGTTTTGGTTTGTGAGTATTTTTTGAATATTTTTGCATCAGTGTTTATAAGGGAAATTGGTTTGATTTTTTTTTCTTTTTTGAGTCTTCTGTGTGGCTTAGGTATCAGGGTGAGTGTGGCCTCATAGAATAAATTTGGTAATATTCATCCTGTCTCTAATTTTTGGAATAGTTTGAGGAGTATTGGATTTAGGTCTTCCTTGAAAGATTCTGCATATAAACTGCCTGGCCCTGAGCTTCTTTTGGTTGGGAGACTTTTATTGACTGTTTCTATTTCCTTAAGTATTATAAGTTTATTTAAATTGTTTATCTAATATTGATTTAACTTTGGTAGTTGTTATCTGTAAAGAAAATTGCTCATTTCATTTAGATTTTCCAATTTTATGGAATAGAGGATTTTAAAGTGAGACCTAATGATTCTTTGGATTTCCTTTGTATCCGTTGTTATGTTCCACTTTTCATTTCTGATTTTGTTAATTTGGATAGTCTTTCTCTGCCTTTTAGATAGTTTGGCAAAGGATTTGTCTGTCTTGCTGATTTTCCCTAAGAACAAGCTAGGTTTTGTAGATTCTTTGTATTTTGTTGTTGTTTGTATTGGTCTCTCTTTTTTTCTTATTTATTGACTTCAGCCCTGAGTTTGATTATTTCTTGCCATTTACTCCTCTTGGTTGTATTTGCTTCTTTTTGTTCTAGAGTCTTCAAGTGTGCTGTTAAGATGCTAGTATGAGATCTCTCCAGTTTCTTTATGAAGACATTTATTGCTGTGAACTTTCCTCTTAGCACTGCTTTCACTGTGCCATAAGTTTCAGTATGTTGTACATTTGTTTTTATTAATTCAATAAAGCCTTCAATTTTTTTTATTTCTTCTCTGACCCAGTAGTCATTGAGTAGATATACTCAGTTACCGTGAGTTTGTAAGCTTTCTGTTGTTTCTGTTGTTGTTGAAGTCAAACCTTACTTCATGGTGGTCTGATAAGATACACGTAGTTATTCCAATCTTCTTGTACCTGTTGAAGCTTGCTTTGTGACTGAGTATGTGTTCAGTTTTGGAGAAGGCTCTGTGAAGTGCACAGAAGAAGGTATGTTCTTTCATGTTGGTATGAAGTGTTCTGTAGATATCTGTTAGGCCCATTTGATTCATATCCTCTGTTAGTGTCACTCTTTCTCTGTTTAGTTCTGTCTCAATGACTTTTCTACTGGTGAGAGTGGGGTATTGAAGTCTCTCACTATGAATGTGTGGTGTTCAATGTATGATTTAAGCTTTAGTATTGTTTCTTTTATGAATTTGGGTGTCTTTGCATTTGTGGCATAGATATTCAGAATTGAGATGTCATCTTTGTGGATTTTTTTTCTTTGATGAGTATGAAGTGGCCTTCCCTATCTCTTTTGATTACTTTTGATTGAAAGTCTAAGTAGCTAGTTAGAAAAAAAAATTGTAAAAATTTTTTTTCCTAGATCTTAGGGGCTCTTCACTAGCCCAGTGCCTCAAAGACTGTTTTGTTTGGAATTGTAAAGGAGTAAGATCCTATAAGGGGAAAGAGAGTCTCCCCAGTAAAAAGTGTCATCTTCTCTAGTGTCCTTGGCCCTGGGGTTCAGAGAGACTACTCACTATGTTGCATAGAGACTACATCCTGGCAGCCAAATCCTGTTTAAACCTTGGAAATCAAACACTGATGCATTTCCCAAGAATTGTCATTAAATCTTTGTTTCATTAGACAGGTCCTGGAGTTTTGTTTCTCTTTTGGTAAAGTGAGACAACCTTTCTCATTTGTCAGAATAAACAGGTCAGAAAAAATTAAAACCAAGAAGTGCTGCATATTGCAGTTGAACACATTCATGTAAGTTCCAAGAATTGACTTTTTTTCTAAAATGTTATTATCTTTATTAGAAATATTACAAAGGGCAAAACTGCAGAAATTAAAATACAAGAAAATATTGGCCTAAAATGTAACTAACTACATCATTTAAAAGACAATTATTCATGTCATTGACATTTGAAATAAAATAATCATGAGAAAATAGATGACTTGATTATTTTTGATGAGAATTCAGAGGTTGACTTATTGGTCCTAAAGTTTAATAAAATTAATTGGAATTTGTGCATTCTTGGAGAAGGAAAGATTGACCAAGTACCTCTGGAATACTTTTACTTCATATTTTCCCAGACATATTTTATTTCCTCTTTCATCAAATAAAATATCAGAGTTGTTACACTTCAAATTTATGGATATAATTTTTATGGTAAACCATTAGCTTCCTTCCCAATAGTCACTTGGCATGATTATGCAATCATTCTGTATTTTATGAACTGAAATGACTTCAGCTGGATCATAATCAGAGAAATTTATCAATTGTAGTTGGCCTGGAAGGCCAAGGGATCAAGTGGGGACTAGACAGGACAAGATGTCCTGAGATTGGAGTTCATGCTCCCAATCTGTGTGACCCCAACTAAGCTGTTTCTCCGTGGCGTCAGTTTCTCTTATCAAGGGGAAGGTGCATATATGGAGTCTGCCCACTCTGGTTGCTTTGTGTAGTATAGAAAACTATGATGTCAATGCTTGAAGATGCGCAATGTAGAAGACTCTGCTGTTTTATATTTAATGGCTCCTGTTTCATCTACATAGACATCAAGTGAATTTCTTGCTTTCTACATCTACTTTATTTCCCACATTCCTTTTCCTTCATATCTCTGGCACTATTCCTCTAACACATCTATCCTGGAGAGTTTGTGAAAGCAGTTTGTGTTTATGCTTATTTTTCTCACTTTCTTCAGTTTTTTCATTGAGCTTAGTTTTTTCTTCTTTTATTTCATAAACTTTATGTCATACCCTGATGTTCTTGCTATCAAAATATTTGACTCCCCTCTCTCTTACATGCCTGCTAGGCAAATATTATACCACTGAGATATAATTCAGTGCCTTCCCATCTGTTTTTATCAACAAAATTTTATTGTCCACAGACATACTCATTTGTTTCCTTATTGTGAATGCCATTTGTGACAGGATGGATGCCTGGAGGAGAAGCTGTAAAATAAGGCAGCTACAATAAGAAAGCTGTGTGATTCCACTTATCTATGGAATGTAAAAAAATTGCATTCAAGAAAGCAGAGAGCAGAATGATGGCTGTCAGAAGCACTGAGGGTAGGAAATGGAAAATATTGATCAGAGAGCATGAAGTGTTGGTTATATAGAGACAATATAGTCTAGAGATATAGTGTTCACCATAAATATAATACAATCAGTTATTCTTTGTTGTATAGTTGAAAATTTCCAAGACACTAGGTCTTAAGAGTTGTCAACATGTGAATAAAATAGATATGTCAAATAGCTTCATAGTAATCAATTCATTATATATGTGCATAAGAAAGCATCATTTTAATAAGCAAAATAAACAACTTTCATATCTCCCTGAAAGAGAAAAGGACACCTATGCCCTCCATAATCTAACATTTAATATTTGAAAATTTTTATAAGAATGCTTAATAACTTCTGCTCTAGAGGCCAGAGATAGAGTGGTGTTAAAAAACAAAGCAAAACAATGAATTCATAAGTTTTCTTTTATTTTGAAGGAAGAAACTTTATGTGTGAGTGTGTGTTTGTATGTGTATGTTTATATGTGTATGTTTGTATGTATGTGTTTGTGTGTGCATTTGTATGCATATGTATTTGTATGTATGTGTTTTTGTGTGTGTAGTAGAGGGGATACATGTGTGTAGAACCCTGAAAAAGATATCCCATACTTTTCTCTATCCCACTTTACTCCCATAAGACAGCAGGTTCACTGAACCTATAGCTAGCAGCAGCCAACATGCCCCATAGATCCTCTCTGTCTTCTGCAGCCCAACTCTCCTGGGCCACAGGTGCACATGTGACAGGTAGAAACACAGTTTTCTACACGTGTGTCGGGAATTAACATCATGTTTGTGCAGTACTACCCTCTGCTCCAGTCTCAGCCCCTTGAAGGAAGACATTTTTAAAAACTTCATTGATTTCTTGTGTTTGTTTATGAGGAAGTTCCTTTTCAGCCTACTTAGACTAGAGACAAGTATTGATGTAGCGATCCACTGTTTTAACAGACAAAATAAGGAAGTCACCTGCTTTTGTCATCTTTGTTTCTCCTGACAGTGCCAAATGTGCTTATATTTATTCTTTACATTTCATTTATTCTTTTACATTTCTCTCACGAAGGGAAACAGTCCAGTCTTCCCAAAGCAGTCAAAGAATATTAGACAAATAGAGAACAAAGTGTGATACCAGACAAAGTCCAACAGGTGGCTGTATTTCTCAAAGTTTCAAAACTAGCTGGGCCATCTGTTGCACGCAAAATTTCATCCCAGCTTGTAGTTCTCATTGATCATTTGATTCTGGAGTCACCAGTTTTATGACAAAGGACTGGCAGTGCAGGGTGGGAGGCAGACAATGAGAGGTTGTATACTACCAGACATGATTTAATTGACGTTATCTAGATTAGTTCTTTTATTGCTCACTGCACAGTAAGTTAATCAGTTAAAAATTCAACATTTCTACTTCATTCTAACCATAGGTAGTTTCATACATGTTATTTGTTGTTGTCACTAATTTATTTACATGTCTTAAAGTAAGAACTATTATTGTTCACTCTTTCTTCTTTTATCAAAATAATTTGATATGTTTATATCATTCAATCAAAAAAGTGTCAAAGCATGGAGTTGAGGCACATACCTTTGCTCTCAGTACTCAGAAGGCGAAGCAGGAAGGTCAGAAGACAAAGGTCTTCTCAGCTACATAAGTTTGAGCCTGGCAAGGATACTCTAGTATACTAAAGGCTCTGTCTCCAAAAAGAAGCTGAAGAGGGGGGCACAGAGAAAAAATTTCACTGCATCAGCTGTAAGTGATACTACATGACCATGTTGGTCTCATTCTCTCTGAAACTTGCAGTTTGTCTCATTTCCTCAGAGCTGGCAGAGGGACATTCTCACAACAGGTCTAAATGTACTCTGCATGTCACCATGCTGGTTTCTGTCTCCTACTGCATTGCTGTTTACATGGAATCTAGTTCTACTCCAAATGATTATTTAAAATATTTCATAAGTTACCATGCTTTCTGTCAAAGATTGATGCTGCTCCATTGGTGTGTGTGTGTGTGTGGGTGTGTGTGTATGTGTGTGTGTGTGTGTGTTGATGTGGATCAAACTCAGAGCTTTATTCATACTGAGCAAGAGCTCTGACATGAAACTAAAACATTGGAAGAGCATTTTAAATCCTATAAAATACTGCTATCTGTCACCTATTAATTTTTATATTACAGCCTAAGATGCAAAAAATAAATTCAGAAATTTATATGGCATATATAAGATATATTCAGGCTTTAGAATATGTAATTATAACCTCAGGAACATCACAATAAAATATGAGCTGTGCAAGGAGGTATTATATCTCTGTTGAGAGTCAGAGTAAACTATTTTTCTACTAACATTGTAATCAGATATGCACTTCTTATATCAATTTTTTCCTTTCTATACAAAAAACAAGGATCAGTGGACAGACCGGAAAGATAATGGAAAGGCAAACTTTGTCTACTTCAGATCTTACCTGTGCTGAGGTTAGCTACACAGAGTACAAGCTCCTGGGCCAAGCTAGGCCATTGTACCTGAAAAATCCACCCTGACATCCATCCTATCATCCCACCTGAGGAAAAAAGATACCTATACGTTCTAGCTTTCAGAAGAAGGAATAGCATATCCACACAATGGTCTTCCTTCTTCTTGGTTTTCTTGTGTTTTGCAAAATGAATCTTGGGTATTCTAAGTTTCACTTATCAGTGAGTGCATATCATGTGAGTTCTTTTGTGACTGGGTTGCCTCACTAAGGATGATATCCTCCAGATACATCCATTTGCCTAAGAATTTCATAAATTCATTGTTTTTTAATTGCTGAGTAGTACTCCATTGTGTAAATGTACCACAGTTTCTGTATCCATTCCTCTATTGAGGGACATCTGGATTCTTTCCAGCTTCTGGCTATTATAAATAAGGCTGCTATGAACATAGTGGAGCATGTGTCCTTATTACCAGTTGGAACATCTTCTAGGTATATGCCCAGGAGAGATATTGCTGAATCTTCCAGTAGTACTGTGTCCAGTTTTCTGAGGAACCACCAGACTGATTTCCAGAGTGGTTGTCCAAGCTTGCAATCCCACCAGCAATGGAGGAGTGTTCCTCTTTCTCCACATCTTAACCAGCATCTCCTTAGAATAGGGAACAAAATACCCATGAAAGCAGTTACAGAGACAAAGTTTGGAGTTAAGACGAAAGGATGGACCATCCAGAGACTACCCGACCCAGGGATTCAACCCATCATCAGCCACCAAACCCAGACACTACTGCACATGCCAGTAAGATTTTGCTGAAGGGACCCTGATATAGCTGTCTCTTGTGAGGCTATGCCAGTACCTGGAAAACACAGAAGTGGATGCTCACAGTAAGCTATTGGATGGAACACAGGGCCCCCAATGGGGGAGCTAGAGAAAATACCAAAGGAACTGAAGGGGTCTGCAACCCTATAGGTGGAACAACAATATGAACTAACCAGTACCCCCTGAGCTCATGTCTCTAGCTGCATATCTAGCAGAAGATGGCCTATTTGGCCATCATTGGGAAGAGAGGCCCCTTGGTCTTTCAAACTTTATATGCCCCAGAACAGCAGAATGCCAGGGCTGAGAAGTGGGAGTGGGTGGGTAGGGGAGCAGGGTGGGGGCAGGGTATAGGGAACTTTTGGGATAGCATTTGAAATGTTAATAAAGAAAATATCTAATAAAAAGAAGAAGAAGAAATAGAATATGGAGGTCAATTCTGTCTATTTTAACTAAGGAAGAATTTGAAAAAGATGAAAGAACTAAAGTAGTCACAAGTCTACATTGATTAGAGAAGGCACATGGAAAATACTGTCACTCCTTGCTGTTGAAATGTATTGGCTGAGTTGTAATATCAGTTTCTATATTCATAGCAACTTCTAAGAGCAAATGTAAAGTCAGTTTTACTCATTGAAAAAATTTCCATTAAAGCTTAGAAGTATCATATATTAATGCTTCCATGTATTAGTTCAAAATACTTATTTAATTTTCTCTCTCTGTGTGTGTGTGTGTGTGTGTGTGTGTGTGTGTGTGTATCTGTGAGAGTGTTCATGTATGCATGTGTATATTCATGGACCCAACAGGACAACCTTGGCAGTTGGATACCAAGGAACAACTTGTGATTGAGGCAGTTTTCCATTGGCCTGGGGCTCACCACGTAGGCTAGGTTGGCTGGCTATCAAGTCTCAGGGATTTGCGTGCCTCTGCCTGCCTAGCATTGGGATTACAAGTGCATACCACCCCAGATGGAATTTTTTTAATTATGAGAATTGAGTTCAGGTCTTTATGTTCACTGAGTATACAATTCTTGAAACCCTTTTTAATGATTTTCATGTACCATGTACTAGTTGATGTAGAGTGGTCTGCATGGAATGTAATATCTATTTATTTTTTCTGTAGTTCCTCTAACAAATCACTGGCAAAATTGTGCTAGAGTTCTGTAGGTCAAAGTCCAAGCAAATTTGTCTGAGGTAAAATGAAGGGTCTGAAAGGGTTTATTCTGTTCTAGCATCCAGGGAATAGTCCTTTTCCTTGCTCTTTCCAGAAACCAGGGCTTTGTTTATAGCTCTGTCCGAATCTTCAGAGTAAGTGATGTGACATCCTTCTGACCTTCTGTCCTTCATTGTACTCTCCTGTGACCACAGCTGAAAGAGTTCCCCACTTTGCAGAACTCATATCATTGCATTGGACCCATTTGGATAATCCAGACTTAGCCTCCAACTGCAGGCTTGTGCCTTTAATTACACTAGACAAGTTACCTTTAACTTAAGTTCTGGGCATCTCAGAAAGGAATCTTTGGGGATACTGCTGCGACTGTTATGTGGAACTTGCGAACTTATAATACTGCTATGAGTCATAAACAGTGACAACGAGACAAGAAGGAGACTCAAATGACTGACAGACAGGATGAAGGCAGTGACAGTCTAAGGCATTCTTGCTGACATTAGCTCATCAGATTCTTGGCTCCATGTTCCAGGTATTTCTGCATAGTAAGAAAAAAACTAGGAATCCTCACTATGTGAATTCTATCAGTTTTTAAAATGTAAATATATATCTTGGGAATAAAAAATATATTTTCAAAATGTAAATATATATCTATTCCTCTGAATTAGAAACTGAATTGGACAACTGGCATTCAAGTAGTTTATTGAATATGTCTTTTGGGGAAACTAGATAGGGCATGGGAGACAGGCCAGAGGAAGGACGATGATGAAATTTAGGGTATAGTCTCAGGCAAAAGAACTTTATCCCGATCTCATGGGGAATGCTGCATCAGGTAACAGCTCATAGTGTCGACCACAGGGAACTGGGCTTTCATAAATCCTCACTGGCCACCATTTCCTCAGAGCTTCCCCAGGGTCACGCAAACAGTCAGGCATTGAGCCGATGACAAGCGGAGCTGCTTGTGATTTCCAGTGATTGGTTAGCTCCTTACTTTCTACTAGACATAGGATGACTGTTAATGAGCCTAATTGGTGTGTGTGTGTGTGTGTGTGTGTGTGTGTGTGTGAGTGTGTGTGTGTGTGTGTGTGTGTGTGTGTGTGTGTGTAAGGTTTCTATTTTTGTTTTCCAAATATTAATCAAATGCATTTATGATATTCAAGGATAGAATTTTGATGCATATATATACACATTAGAACACACATTAGAAAGATTGTATTAAACTAATATATCTATTGCTTAATACATATATTAAACTAATATATTTTCACAATATTTTTATTGTGAAGAATGGCTAAATTTTATTGGTTAATCATTTTTGACATATTTTAACTGTGTTATACTGTGGGGACTTTAAGTCTTGAAAACCTGTCCCCTCTGTCTAGTTGAGACACTGCTCTTTTGGACAGTGGCTTTCAAAATCTCATCCCCCTGCCTCTAGCCTTTTTACTTCATGTTTTTCCAGTATTTTACTTTATTCTCATGTAAATTTAACTTTCTTAGATGCTACACAGAAAAGAGTTCATGTGGCATTAATGGGCCTGGTTCATTTCACTTATTAACTCAATGTCTTCCACATTCTTCAATGTTAACACAAAGGAAAAGATTTCCTCCTTTCAAAGGTTGAGCAAAACCCATTTCTTTATCCATTTATTTTTAAATTGACTATTTGAGTTGCGTTTTAATGAACATAGGAGTGCAGATGTCTCATTCAACACATCTACTGCAATTTCTTTGCATACATAACCAGACATAGGTTCGTAGTAATTCTCCTTTCAGGGATTTTTGAGGCGCTTTCATACTGAACATCTTAATGGTTATGCAGTTCTACATTCCCCAAAGCATTTCCATTTTCTCTGCATCTCTGCCAGCTTTTGTACTTTATCTCTTTTTAGTCATGATGCCTAATGTGTGAAATTTGATAGTTCTAAGTGCTCTTTTACATCCTGCACAGCACATATGGATAATGTCTTACAGGTCAATAAAAAGGTTTACCATTTAGCCTTTTGAATATACATTTACATTTCAAGAGATTCTTGGAAAGGCAGAGCTGGGACTCCCTTTGATCTTTCCTTGAAATCCTTATCTACTGCTTGAGACTCTTTAAAAGTTAATCTTTTTCCAGGTTTGAAATCAGGAGATTTTAAATAACTGTTTCTATCTTACTGGATGTAGAGAAGTTTATTAAAATTATTTACTTCATTCTGATTTGACTTTGGTTGGTTGTGTTGATACAGACATTCATAAGCTAACATACATTATAGGAAACAAGCCCCAAGGACCAAAAGCCAAAGCCATGCGATCCTAGCAGTTCACTAGACTTGCCCTTCTTGATGGCTTGTGTATAATACGGTTCCAGTCCAAGTCACTGAGACTATATAATATGTACTTTTGTTTCCATACAGTATGAATGACTACCTAAAAGACCTAAGCTACGAGAGTAATTTGGTAACTGACTTTGATTACTCAGTCTTGTTAGAAACACAATTTGCAATCTTGCCTTCCTTTGTTTTGTTTTGTTTTGTTTTGTTTTAAACAAAAGACAAACGTGACAACAGGTCTTCAGATAAAATATTATTAAAATGTTTACAGTTAAAAATCTCACATTTCTCGGTGGTCAGGTCAGAGTAAAACAAAGCCATAGGCTATTCTGAACAGTGTTTCTAAGTCAGTGCATTATTTGGTTTACACGACTCAATGATTGGGTGTTCCCATCAAGCTGACGTTTTCTTCTAGCACAGCCAGAAGATGCACAATTTTTTTTTTTAACACCCTGCCCAGCTACTCTGCCAATTTTTTTTATTATTATTTT
>NC_034601.1:51664814-51755951 GCF_900095145.1 Mus pahari | reverse complement strand
GCACTGAAGCTGTTTATCAGGTTTAGGAGTTCTCTGGTGGACTTTTTGGGTCACTTATGTATACCATCATATCAAGATGCACAATTTTAATGGCTCGAATCAAAACACAAATCTAGTCATACATGTCTACATCTCTCCAAGTAGGCTTCAGTCTGTCCCTCAGCTGCCATCCTAATGAACACCTCTTCACCCATAAGGCCCAGTAAATATCTGTTTCTTGATTATAAGTCATTTACAAATCAGCTGGTTCACTAGGTTTGCTTTTTGACACATTGTCATTGTCATCATCTGTATGTATATCTTAGATATTGTAGAATGAGCTTTGTGCACAATCAACACAGATACTTGATTAAAAGTGCCCTCTGACTTGTGGTTATAATTGAAAGCCTTAGTCCAGATCTGTAGATACCAGCAAAGAAGCCTTCCTTCACCTTTCTTCTCTCACCTCAGAACTAGCACAGTGACTTCTGGATGACACTAGCTACAAGAGGTGCATTAGTCAAGTTCACTACCAGTAGATAGTTCTTCCCCAACAACTAACTGTACATTTACATATTATTTTGCTATTTCCAATAGTCTTTGAGCATTTGGCCTTATCTTTTGACCCCTGACAATATTTACTGAAATGTATACATTGAGCAATTGTTACACAAACTGATGCAAACTATATTGCAGAACCCTCCTCTCTGCTCCCCACCCATACCATGGTCTTTAAAAGTCTTGGGTAGTGACTGCAGCCCCAGATGTGGGCGCAATGGTGATCATGGTGTCAGTTCTTCCATCTGAGAGAAATGACATGCTATGGATGGCTGATTAAAATGCCCATGGAAGATTTACTGGCGATTTGTAGAAAGTCCTTTAAATATAATTTTAAGGAGAAACTCTTGTGCTTTAACCAAATTTAAAAAGGAGACTCTTGCTGTACCTGGATATTATAAAGGTAAGGATACTGCTAACATAACAAAGTGGAATTACCAAGTCTCATGTTCATTGTCCTGTGTTCAACAAAATCAGAGGTCTTGTGCACTGACAGCATTTGCTAGGATGTCAGGTTTAATATGCCATTCTGCAAATGTAACGACTTCATAAAGTGAGAAAAATATCCCCAAAGCACATTGTGTTAGCCTCGACTTTTAAAGTAGCAGTTGTATTTAAAAGCATGTGATGCATTTTTAAACATTTAGAAAGACTAGGCACTTCCAACAAGGACTTAAGTTTTCCACCACAGACACCTCTGCATTGAATAAACGTTACATACCTAAAAAGGCTAAAATTGAAAAATGTCAAATAAATAAAAACAGTCTTCTAGAGATCTCATCCATCTTCATCAAACCAGTAACCAATGGCATTTGTGTATGCAATTGTGATGTTTTCAGGGGAAATTGAAAAAGTAACTACCAGAAAGATATAAAGACCTTTGTACTGGTTTCTATGCCCTCCCTTAACATGAACAATATTTTTCTACAAATCCAAAGAAAGGATATTTACAAAATGTGTTATTTAGTAACTCTATTTTTAATGTACACTGTGCAGGACTAAACAATGTATATATAGGCTAGCTGTTTTAAAGAGGACCATTCACAGTAAAGTTGAAAAACCGTACACAGGTCTCAATGGTTACATTTGAAAGTGCCTTCTAAAATCTTGGTTTTAAAAACCCCAAAGGGCTTTCTTTGCATTCAAATAAAATATACAGGAAAATTCTATAGAATTCATCAACAATGTAACAACTCCATGAAGTCACACACACACACACACACACACACACACATGAACACACATGTATATATGTGTGTGTGTGTGTGTGTGTGTGTGAGAGAGAGAGAGAGAGAGAGAGAGAGAGAGAGAGAGAGAGAGAGAGAGGTAGAAAGTGATGTAATGGTCAAGATTTTGTAGCGTGTGCCAACAAAATCTTTTTCCATTTCCTTCCCCCTACTATCCTCGGTCCAGCAAACACTTACAGACTGTTATCAAAAGTGGCTCCCCAACTCTACTTTCAAACAGCAATTCCCAAGTTTTCAAACACTGTTTTCAGAGTGTCATCCTACTCTTCCACTTTTAAATGTATCACATGCTTGTAAATATCTAGAAATACTGCTATTTGTATCCAGCAAAGACAAATAAAACGGCACATGTGGCATTGGTTATAATCCGAGGTAGCTTCTACATTAGATCATTTAACCTGTTATTTCGTTATTTCCTGATCTCTGCCTTCAAGCAGTAGATAAGTACAGGCATATGTAATGCTTTGAAATCAAGCTTCTATCCGAAAACCATTCACAGAGGACAGATTTGACCACAAAGGTTAACAAAAATATATAGAATATGCTAGTTTTATGGAGGACTTGATCCTAAAACTGACAACTCCTTCAACATCTAGAGACTAGATAATAAAAACTGTCAAGGGTTGTCACCAGTGTTTGCTGACCACCATTCTCTCATGCCCTGCCTACTATTACCCTAAGGTGACACAATCTTACTTGACCTAGCTAGAGCTTTCCCTAGGTCCTTCATGTCTAGGCTGAAGACCTGGACAGGGTCTTAAACATAGACAGAGACATATTTCACAGCTGCTTGGAGGACAGGCCTCACAAAGCTAGAGTTCTGAGCATTTACAGGGCTGAGGTTATGTCTGCCCAGCTTACTGTGGCCTGAGCCAAGGGTTCAGAGGACCCTGTGAGGTGGGCAGGCCAAGATCTTGAGTTGAACTTCTCATACTTGGTCTTTGCTGATCAAAAGCAATGTCATTAAGAGTTTGCTACCATTTCACAAAATACTCTGAGTTCTGCTCTGAGGCTCACTGTGAAGATGCTCATTTTTGTTCTATCTTCAAAGCCCCAGAATAAACAAACAAACAAACAAAATATGTTTAAAAATTATCACCTATAATAATATACAGGTCAGTTTTTCAGAACACGAAATACCTAAGTCGACTAGTTTAAAATATGACTATTCATAGTTCCTTTGTCACTTCTTTCTGTGTGACTTGCAAAGCAATTTTGCACTTGAACACATTTGCTGAACACCATTATAAAGTATGTTCATTTTTGGCTGGCTTAAAGGGAATGGAAACAGCATCAGAAAGCATTCGTAGGACAGCTGAACAGTTGAGAAGCCAATATTTTCATTTTATTTCACTGTTCACAGCTGAATGTATTTGAAGAGAGAGAGGGCAATTGACTCTTTATCGTGCCCTTGGGAACACATGGTGTTACTCTGGGGATAATCTCACGAGGCTTACGAAAGGAAGATTCTGTGACCGTGCATTGAAGGTTTGGGCTCTCTCCTGAATGCCTAGGCTTGGTCTTGTTATAATTATATTCTCACAGTATTCTAGATGTTGCAACCACTATTGGTTGGCCAACTAAACAATAGGTTCCATATGGGCATGTCTGTAAGGTTCATGTTACAATGTTTAGTTTTTAGAAAATATTTTAACATTGTTTAAAGGCACCAAACACTACTAGTACACTAGTTTGGAGGTTGACCCCAAAACTCGGAAATGTGTATATGTTAAACTCTCATAACCTTTCTGTTAAGTCCATAGCTTATACTTGTCTTTAGAGATGATTGCTTAGTAGATCACAAACAATGCTTACCAATTTATCTTACTTTATATATAATCTTTGTATTTCAATGCATCAGATCTCAAATGCTGCCAGTTCTAGTGAACAACCATGGTAGAGACAGCGGAGATGATTTAGCCAAAAGAGCACACAATGTTCAAGTACTTTCTCGAAAGTGCTTATGGGGTCAAAAGGACACCTGCTTCGGAGTAGGCAAGCGTGACCATAACTTTCACTAGCATTCGCATGACAACACATTCATGTCCTAGACTTTGGATATCTGTTTCCTCATCTCCAAAATGAAGAGCTTAGATTTAGACAACTTTTGAAGCTTTTTCCAACTCTGACATTTGCCTCATCCTCTGTTCCTCCACCGAGACAGGCTGGAGACAGGTCAGGATAACGTCACTGTCTCCTCTCTTGCTCAAATGATTTATCTCACACTTGTCTGGCCATTTCTCATCTTAGGAAATCCAAGCTGGTGTCCTGGAGTAGCTGGACCTTGTAAAGGGAGGTGTTGGCCTTTCTCCTACTCAGTTAAGCTGTTTGTTCCGTCCACCAATACCATAAAATCATCTTTCTGCTTCCAGTCCAAGATTTTTGCTTTGACTCCTAGACAATGAAGAGGATTACTTTCAAGATACCAGCTAAGTTTCTTTTCTCTAGCCACTTTCAACTGGTGTGGTCTTGATAAGGAACAAGAAAGAATAGGCATGTTGGTCTCTGGAAAAAATCCTATATGTCTCTGTTTTCATTCTATTTCCATCAGCTGGACCACACTGAGGAAGACCTGTGAAAGGATCTTAACTAGGATTGGAGACTAGGGCATACTTGTGCTATTGAAAACGAAGACATTCTTATTTTCTAACTGAAAACCATTTCTTGTCCAATCCTAAGTCTTGGACAGTTCAACATTGTGTTCACAGTAATTATAGTCCTATGCAAGTTTTCCAAAATTTCATTCTTTATCTCAAATAACATATAAGTTCTTTTATCACATAATATTCCTTCTTATGGAAGGGATTATGTGCCTTATAGAGGAAGGGGAGATAGAAGAAAGAAAGGGAAATAAGCTACTTCCCTTTCTACCCCAGTTCTTTTTCAAACATGGAAACGTGATTAAATGCACATGTGACATAGAGGTGGTAGAAAATACCTAGCTCCCCCCAAAGCTATTAAAACATGTATTTGAGTCCAACGTGCCACATGCAATGAGGGAACCTGGAGTGTGTCCCAATGGATCTTGGCCTTTACAGCCTTTAGATATTCTTTGCTTATGGGCAGTGTTTTGAATGTTGAGATGGCCAATCCACATATGCAAAACAGCTATTCAGGATGCATCCCCTGTTCACTGCTTAGTGTTTGTTTACTAGATGTGAAAACTGTTAAGTAAATAACGTTTTATTTAACTTTGTGTGGTGGGAATGCTTACACTAAATATATATAAAGACAGAATAGATTGAGAAGATATTTTTATCTTATGATTGCTCAGCCCAAGATTTATTGCTGCTGCTTTGTGTTGAATAGTTTCTCTCTCTCTCTCTCTCTCTCTCTCTCTCTCTCTCTCTCTCTCTCTCTCTCTCCTTCCTTCCTTCCCTTCCTCTTTCCTTCCCTTCCCCTCCTCCCCCCTCTCTTTGTGTATATAAGTGTTTGTACCTTCCATGTGTATTATAGGACATTTATGTGTGTTCTGGACGTATCAACTAGATTCTATTAAAACTTTCAAGTCTTCAGTAGTAAGAATCAAAACTGGTTATAGACGTTGCCAAATGTCCACAAAGAATGTGATCTTCCTTGATTGAGTCAATTGCCCAAATTTAGATTAAATTTTGGTTTTATGGTGGTCTGTCACATGTGTGGAAGTAAGTTGATTGATCCCCAAATCAATTCAGTGTCAGCCAGTTTAATAAAAATAAAATTTGTCATTTTTGCCTTGAACTTCCACCATTAGACAAACACATCTGTGTTAATTGCTAAGACTGGGAGGAACAGTTGGGAGTACTCAGCATCTCACAAAGTTACCATACTAACCAAGTTCATGAAATTTACTTAAAGGAATATTCATGAATATAGCTAGTAAACTGTTGAGTATATGTGTATTTATGAAAAATTTGTTTTCAAATTCTGGATACTTTTATTTTTAAATAGTACATTTAAATGTGTTTGAATTCAATAAGCAGAGCAAGCCGTATTTCACTGAAGTGATTTTCAGGAGCCAAGTTAACTTAGAGTTCTACTGTAACTCCCTCAATGTCATCCCAAGGAATGTCTATTGTTGGAAAAGCTGCCAAGAACCCAGTAACATGATGGTATCACCTTGTGACTAAGAAAACTGAATTTCTTATCTTGGTTCATACTTTATACATGGAAAATACACACGTATCAAAGGCATTTGTGGTTATCATGGTTCCCACACTTACTTTAAAGTGGTAACATGGCCTTTAAAGACAAGTAAAACATATAAAGTCTTAGACAGTGCCCCTCCTGTGGTGTGTGGCTGTCATCTTAGATAACAGGGGTGACAAAAGTTCTACCACAGACGCATTCAGTGAAGGCTGTGGGAAACAATGGGAACATAAAGCCCACTCCAAAAGATTTCTAGTGGGTTGGTGGAAGTCAGAAATACCAGTCCATAGAGAGAGCTGCTGGAAGTATCAAGGGAAGAAATGTTTAAGGGAAAGTACATGGAGGTCAAATATTTTCTTATGATTTCTGTTTGTCATTTTAAAAACTAGGTTGAGGCTAGTCGGCAGCTGATTTTGGACATCTGAACTTGGGTTAGTTTTGTTTCTCGGCAGCACACCACAGGTTGAGAACTGCACTGTACCACTGATTTATGATGGTATCTTCCTTGATCAACTTAGATTCAATTTTAGTTTTTATGTGGGTATTCTCATCAGACATCACTGAATGGTTGGAGTTGGTACATGAGTTCAAAAGCTTTACTAAGTCCTACATGGATGGTTACTTACGTTTCCTCTAAGTAAGCTCTGTTGTGTAGTGTCCACAAAAATATGTAAAAGCCATGGCTGGGCATTTTGACTAAGGTCACCCACATTGGGTTCCAGAAGCCTCCTTTATTTCAGGTCGCTAGGATTTTCTAGAGGTTCTCCCCATCCCTCACCTCCAGCAGACACATGAATTCCATTCATTTTCCTGGCTCTCTAGGCCTCTAACCTGTCTCCCCCCATACCTGACCCTGCCCCCCTTTTTACCTTCTCGTCTCCTCTCCCACCCAGGTTCCTCTCTCCCTCTGCCTCCCATGATTATTTTGTTCCCCCTTCTAAGTGGGTTTGAAGTATCCTTGCTTTAGCCTTCTTCCTTGTTTAACTTCTTAGGGTCTGTGGGGGTATATTGTAGGTATTCTGAACTTTTTGACTAGTAGCTATTTATCAGCGAGTACATACCATGCATGTCCTTTTAGGTCTGGTTAACGCCACTCAGGATGATATTTTCTAGCTTCCTCCATTTGCCTGCAAAATTCATGGTGTCCTTGTTTTAAATAAACAAATAGTATCCCATTGTGTAAATGAACCATATTTTCTTATTCATTCTTCGATTGAGGGACATCTGGGTTGTTTCCAGTTTCTGGCTATTATGAATAAGGCTGCTATGAACATAACAGAACATGTGTCCTTGTGATATGGTGGAGTATCTTTTGGGTATATGCCCAGGATCCCAGGATGGCCGAGTCTTCAGTTAGAACCATTTCCAATTTTCTGAGGAACTGCCAGATTGATTTCCAGAGTGATTGTACAAGTTTGACTCCAGTGGGGATATGAAATATGAAGAGACCACTTCCAGTAGTCAGACAGGATTCCCAGTGGAGAGATTGGGACACCACCTCACATACAAAAATTTCGTCCCAAAACAGCTTGTGTCTAAAATAAATGCAGGGACAAAAAAGAAGCAGAGAATGAAGGAATGGCCATAAAGTGACTGGCCTAATTTGGGATCCATTCCATGGGCAGGCACTAATCCCTGACACTATTACTGATGTTAAGTTGTGCTTGCAGACAGGAGCCTAGCATGGCTGTCCTCTGAGAGGTTCCACTTAGCTACTGACTGAGGCAGACATAGATACTCATATCCAAGCATTGAATTGAGGTCGGACCCATACAGAAGAGTTAGGGGGAGGATTGAAGACACCAAGGGGATGGCAACCCTATAGGAAGACCAACAGTATCAACTAACTTGGATCCCTGGGAACTGAGACTAAGCCACCAACCCAAAGGAATACATGGGCTGGTCAGAGGTCCCCAGAACATATGAAGCAGAGGACCGCCTGGTCTAGCCTCAGATGAAGAGGATGCACCTAATCCTGTAGAGACTTGATACCCGAGGGAGGGGGGATATGGAGGGCATCTTCTCAGAGGCAAAGGGGAGGGGGGAAGAACTCTGTGAGGGGGAACCTGGGGGGGGCAACATTTTGGATGTAAATAAATAAAATAATTAATTAGTAATTTTAAAAGTCTCTAAAACCCAGATCATTTTTTTTTGCAGCCAGCACCACTTTTTTGAGGCATACCTTAAAAGACGCTTGACTGGATGTCATTTTCCCCATACTACTTGAAAAATCTTTTAAGAACTTTAAGCACTCAGTAAACATCTTTTTAAATATATCTCGCCTCTCACATTGTTACTAATGGCAAATGTTATTTAGAAAAGATTTCCTGTGCAACCTGATACTCATTTGAATGAGAACTTTCTGCCAATTTTCTCTTTAGTCAGAACATTTACCTTTAAGTGGAAGGATCTAGAATCCAGTGCCACATGAATACTCAGATGCAGCTTAGGTGTTGTCTACAAGATTTCATGGTTCACTCTGTATTTGCAAAGGTTAGTCTCCGCAGGACTTTGAATAAAACAACATGGCTTCAGGTGGCAACTCAAGCCACTCACACCAATGACCCTTGGAGGCAACACATCCCCATGGACAACGACATGGGTTCAGACTACAGCACAGACTATAGACTCTGCATGGCTCTTGGACATCAACACAAACACCCACTGCCATAGCACAGGCCATTTACATCACTATGGCCCCCCAGTAGCAGCAACATAGCTTCAGACCCTTATGTCTATTTTTTATGCAGTGCTGGGCATTGAGCCCAGGACTCTGTGAATATTGAGCATACACTGTACCTACTGAGATGCACCCCTAGACCCTGGTCATTTATTTACACAAGAAAAATGTCTTGAACCCTGGGGGTGGGGGGTGGGGAACAGAAACCAAGATAGAGATAAATCAAATGATTTATTTGCATTTTTCCCTTTTTGGTAGGTGTGAAACTAACTTCTGTCCTTTTTATGGTCAGACAAGACTAGTAATCATCTCTTCATTAAGTTTTGTGTCTTCTTCCTACATTTTATCGGACTAGCCTCAGATTTAGTTCTATAGGTATGTTATCAACCTACGCTAAGCTAAAGGTTAACTAAAACCCTTATATATATTCCTGCAAGAGCTGCTGTTCTTTCTTTTCTAAACTTGCACAACTATTTTATTTTTATACCAAGTACTGTTTACTCCATTCTCATAAAACTTCATGTCATATCTTCAAGCGCAGAGAAAATGTTTTGAATTCCTGTCTTATTGATGTAGATCTCCAGAATGTCTGTCTTCTAAAGAGTTTATAAGCATGCCTTTGTCTTCATCAGAATCACTGATAAACATGTGGAGTAGGACAAGGGTAAATGCAAGCCCTGGGGCACATTATCTTTGCAGTCAGGCAAAAATCCCACTAACACTGCCAATGTCTTGTTTATATTTCTTCACTTTATCTATAAGCTTCTTTTGAAAGATTTTATCAAGTGCTTTAAGACATGCTCTTTCATCTAAAATATTGTTCCTTAAAATTATAAATGAAACTAATTTGGAGTAATGTTAGCTTAGAAATGAGAATAGATAATTTAATTATTAAAATGGGGCAAACATGTTACATCTCTCTTTAAGAAAAAAAAAAATAACTACTGTATCTAAGGTTGTCTGGGAGATAGATCAGAAAATGGGACATTGGCAGCATTAGTTCAATAGTTAATGAGGTCCCAAGAAAGGTGTGCAGAGTAAAATTGGAAAGAGTGGAAGAAAAATGATGTCTATTAAATGGAAATTAATAGAGCTTTTATTTTGTTTTATTTTTATGTTTGGGTTAATCTAGAATGGCTCAAAATGAATACACTCAGAAGGGTAGCTCAACTTAAAAATGCAGCCTCTCAAAGTAATGGAAACTAGTCAAATTATTTAACATTTCATGTAGCATTTAATATAAAACAAGAGACATCATCAAAGCTACATACATTTGAAATGAAAGTCTAAACAATCGACCATTCTGTTCACTTATTATATGTTACTTGGTAATTTTCTCTCTGTCCTCTCTCTATTCCCTGTATCCCCAGTTCTGTGTGTGTTAATCAAAGGCTGGACAAGAGGATGACAATAGAGACACAGAATATATAGGAGTCATGAGGGAAGAGAAACAGACCTGAAGATTGTCAATGGAGTTAAGGAGAAAGGGACTGAAATAATGCTCAATTGTCCAGTGCAGAAGAAACAAGACAAAAGTAAGAGTAAGAGTGCTGTTACTGTTAACAGTTACTGTAGAAGAGAATAGTCATACATGCAAGGCATAATTCAGATGGCATTGTTCCGGCTTGTTTGGAGAGAGGCTATTGATGATTTGTATATTTGAGAGGAAAACTGACATTCTAAAGAACGGTTTGTAAAAACGAACTGGTTTAGAGGTCAGAGTGGATGGGTGGTGGGGACAACTGCGTTGAACTGCTCAAATCTTTGTGTAGGAAAGACTTGAAAATGAAGTCAGAGGGAAGAGGTTTGCAGGGAGAGGGAGCTGTTATTGCGACTTTAAAAGCAAGAAGAAGAAAGCTGTGGAGATGAAATGTGGAGATGAAAAGTTGAGATTTAAGGAAGAGGGAGCTTCACCTTTGTGTTGGAGGCAGAGGCTTTCTCTGAGACTATGTGGGAAGGAGAAAAATGAAATCCAGGGAAATTGAGCATGATAGAGGCAGAGAGTATAAAATAGCTTTCACTCTTAGAATTTCTCAAGGGTAGTCCTACTGATCTGAAATTTAATGTTGCAAACACATAATTATTTTCTTATTAGGTCAGCATATGCTTTCTGTCTTATTGATTTTCTCAAAAGAACCAGCTCCTGGTTTTGTTGTTTCTTTGTATAGTTCTTTTTGTTTCTGCTTGGTTGATTTCAGCCCTGAGTTTGATTATTTGCTGCCCTCTACTCCTCTTGGGTGTATTTGCTTCTTTTTGTTCTAGAGCTTTCAGGTGTGCTGTTAAGCTGCTAGTGTATGCTCTTTCCAGTTTCTTTTTGGAGGCACTCACAGCTATGAGTTTTCCTCTTAGCACTGCTTTCATTGTGTTCCATAATTTTGGGTATGTTGTACCTTAATTTTCATTAAATTCTAAAAAGTCTTTAATATCTTTCTTTATTTCTTCCTTAACCAAGTTATCATAGAGTAGAGAACATTGTTCAGCTTCCATGTGTATCTGGGCTTTCTGTTGGTTTTGTTGTTATTGAAGACCAACCTTAATACGTAGTGATCTGGTAGGGTGCATGGGATTATTTCAATCTTCTTATATCTATTGGAGTCTGTTTTGTGACTGTTTATATGGTCAGTTTTGGAGAAGGTACCATGAGGTGCTGAGAACAAGGTATATTCTTTTGTTTTAGGATGAAATGTTCTATAAATATCTGTTAAATCCATTTGGCCCATAACTTTTGTCAGTTTCTCTGTATCTGATTAGTTTGTGTTTCCCTGATCTGTCCATTGATGAGAGTGGGGTGTTGAAGTCCCCCACAACTATTGTGTGAGGTGCAATGTGTACTTTGAGCTTTACTAAAGCTTCTTTTATAAATGTGGGTGCCTTTGCATTTGGAGCACAGATGTTCAGAATTGAGAGTTCTTGGTAGATTTTTCCTTTCATAAATATGAAGTGTCCTTCCTTATCCTTTTTGATGACTTTTGATTGAAAGTCGATTTTATCCAATATTTGAATGGCTACTCCAGCTTGTTTCTTGGGACTATTTGCTTGGAAAATTGTTTTCCAGCCCTTTACTCTGAGATAGTGTTTATCTTTGACACTGAGGTGCCTTTCCTGTATGCAGCATAATGCTGGGTCCTGTTTATGTATCTAGTCTGTTAGTCTATGTCTTCTTATTGGGAGAATTGAGCCCATTGACGTTGAGAGATATGATGGAATAGTTATTGTTGCTTTCTGTTATTTTTGATGTTATTTTTATGTCTGTGTGGTTATATTCATTTGGGTTTGTTGAAAGAAGATTACTTTCTTGCATTTTTTTAGGGTGTAGTTTCCCTTCTTGTGTTGGAGTATTTCATTACTTTTTGTAGGGTTGGATTTGTGGAAAGATATTGTACAAATCTGGTTTTGTCATGGAATATCTTGTTTTCTCCATCTATGGTAAGTGAGAGTTTAGCTGGGTATAGCAGCCTGGTCTGGCATTTGTGTTCTCTTAGGGTCTGTATGACATCTGTCCAGGATCTTCTGGCTTTCATAGTCTCTGGTGAGAAGTCAGGTTTAATTCTGATAGGTCGGCCTTTCTATGTTACTTGATCTTTTCCCTTGCTGCTTTTAATACTCTTTCTTTGCTTTATGCATTTTGTGTTCTATTATACGATGGGAGGAATTTCTTTTCTGGTCCAGTCTATTTGGAGTTCTGTAGGCTTCTTCTATGTTCATGGGCATCTTTCTTTAGGTTAGGGAAGTTTACTTCTGGAATTTATTGAAGATATTTACTGACCCTTTAAGTTGGGAATTTTCACTCTCTTCTATACCTATTATCCTTAGGTTTGGTGTTCTCATTGTGTCTTGGATTTCTCGGATATTTTTAATTAGTAGCTTTTTGCAATTTGCATTTTCTTTGACTGTTGTGTCAATGTTTTCTATTTTTTGCACCTAAGATTCTCTCTTCTATCTCTTGTATTCCTTTAGTGATGCTTGCATCAATGACTCCTGATCTCTTTCCTAGGTTTTCTATCTCAAGGGCTGTCTCCATTTGTCATTTCTTTTTTGTTTCTGTTTCCATTTTTAGATCCTGGATGGCATTTTCCAGTTCTTTCACCTGTTTGGTTGTGTTTTCTTATAATTCTTTAAGGGATTTTTGTGTGTCCTCTTTAAGGTTTTTTGTTACCTATTTAACTGTGTTCTCTTGTATTTCTTTAAGGGAGTTATTTACATCCTGCTTAAAGTCCTCTATCATCATCATGACATGTGATTTTTAAATCAGAGTCTTGTTTTTCTTGTGTGTTGGGGTAACCAGGGCTCACTGTGGTGGGAGAACTGGGTACTGATGATGCCAAGTAACATTGGTTTCTGTTGCTTCTTGCCCTTGCCTCTTGCCATCTGGTTATCTCTGTTGTTAGCTGGTCTTGCAGTCTCTGACTGTGGCTTGTCCATCCTGCAAGCCTGTGTGTCAGTACTCTTGGGAGACCAGTTCTCTCTGAGAGGAATTTAGGTATGGCAAGCTGTGGCACAGGGTCAGCTCTGGGGTGCAGACAGAAACCAGAAGGATCCTTTCCCCAGTCGATCCTTGGTTCCTGTGTCCTGATGGCTCTGGGAAGGTCTCTCTTGGGCCAGGAATTTGAATAGAAATGGTGGTCTTACCTGTGTTCACAGGCTTGTCTGCCCTCCTGGGAGGGTAGTTCTCTCATGGCGCTATTTGTGTATGGAGCTCTGTGGCAGAGGGTCGACTCCATGCACAGATGAAAACAAAGAAGCAGTTTATGATTTCTGTACATTCACTCTGCCTTTAAATCTTTGAAGACCTTGTTGCAAACAGGTATGACTGAGGAGCATGTAAGAGTTGCATGAGTTTAGAACATTTCCTGTAGGATCATGAATATGGGTTAGGTTGAGGAGCACTGAGGTGGATTTCTGAATCTGAAAGCTTTTGTTCCATCAGCATAAGAAGACATTTTCATCTTAAAGGATTTATCCTTTGTTTTAGTCATTTATTTATTTATTCATTCATTTAATTTTATTGGTTAATATGAATGCATCTTACAGTTTTGAGGTTTGTGTTGTTTCAGTTAATTATTACACCTAAACTCATTTTTACAAATAATTATTTAGGATTGTATTTCTCTTAGAATCTTATCTTTTTTCCCATCTCCCCTTTCTTCCTGTTTTCTATTTCTTTTATTTCTTTCCCTTCTTCCTTTCTTTCACAAATGATAAGCCTTTCTGACATGCCAGGGAGTATATGAAACAAGATACAAAGCATGACTATGAGCCTATAGATCATGGTTTAAAGTGGTTGATGGACCTCAGTACAATGGTGGAGGGGTGGAACAATGTCGTGATAGAGGTTCTGGCCAGAGCATTCAAGCTCAGGGATTTTTCCAGAGGAAGAAACATGATATGGTTTGTAGCTTAAGGGCAGTGGCTTGGGATTAGGATCCTCATAGTTAATGCTGGCAGATAGCAGCTGTCTTAAGGTAAACAGTAGATTCAGAGCATGCTTTGGTTTGTAGTGAACATATGAACTTTGAGTCCCAGGAACCCAGACTATGAACCATAATGCCTCATTATTGAGGACCAGTGTTTTTCTTACCCACCAATGAGGAATCAAGACACAAGCCTATGTAAATCTAACCCATGGGTTAGACTAGAATGTTTCCATAAATTAATTCTCTACTTTCAAACAATAGTATCATGAATTTGCCAAGCTGATTTTGGAGGCCAGAATAGCCCTTATAAGTCTGTTTTAACTGTAGAGGTTTAGATCTAATCTCAATTAATAATGAACTTCAAATGGGATGTTGTCTTTCCTCTAGCAGTTACACAAATAAATATAGATAATTTATATTTTGACTCCTTCCCAAGGCTCTCACTGTTAAGACACTGGAATTATTGTCAATGGCAAAGCACAAAAGGGAAAAGAGAAGGAGGGGACTGGGAAAATGAATTTAAACCCAACTTTTTCTTACTAAATACTTCCCTTCTGTTCAATTTTATTATTTTCACAGAGCTATTAAATGTCGTATTTAGAGTAAATGTCATTAAAAATCCAGAGGCAAATTAGAAAAATAACATCTGAATTCAATAAGAAAATATCTGCTTAGAACAACACAAACTAGTGGGAAAAGAATTCTCTCTACTCCCCCCTCCTCCACATGTTCCGAATTCACTCACTCTCAGCCCTTTTAATTTTCCAACAACAAAAAATTCTTATATTTAACCAAGGAAGACAATCATCTCTACTGGCCTAGAATTTTATAAGCTGTTCTGGTTATGAAGAAAGAATGCTGTGCTGCTGTTGTTGTTGTTTTCAAAATTGATCAGTTCAGGACATGATGCAAGCCATCTCCTAGATTGGTGATTTGAGAAATTGCACATAATATTTAACAGTTGCATTCTTTTTAAATGTCAGTAACGTGCCAGCCAATACTCAGATTATTAAACTAGAAGAGTTTAATGTTAGTTCATTTAAGGGGAAAATCTTTTTCATAAACCCACCTTAGTCAATGGTGAGAAATGATTTTAGGTTGCTTTCAAGTGTCGCTGTAATGTTCAGATACTATGATCAATGACAAAAGTCATTATTGATGACTTTTAGGAAATGTTGATCTATTTGTGCCACAAAAATGTCTTGAGTTTAGAACTATTCCTTGATACTTGTTTTCTGTTACTGTGTAGTTTACCTGGAATTTCATTGTAATAATGATCTACCTACATGATTTAATTCTTTCCTGAGACCACATCTCCTTAAAAGCTTGATTTTGGAAAAATTGTCAAATGAGATGAATACTTATCGATAATACCCATTAGAGCACAGTTATTATCAGTTAAGATCTAGAACAAATTAGAGAAATGGCATTAAGAAGATATTGAAAAGATTATTAAGTATTAAGAAGATAGTTGCTTAGAATTATATACACTGATGGAAACAGAATTCTCTGCATTGGTACCTCCACACAGAATTAACTTTCTCCTCCCCAACATCCACCTTCCTTTAATTTCCCAACAGAATCTATTGATCATGCCCTGATCCCCAAAGCAGCTGTGTTGCTGGTTCTGTGAGTAATGGTTCAGTGTTGGGGGATGGTACAAAGGGTATGCACATGGTTTGACAGCTTTCCTACTAATGGCCCCTCAGATAACTGCTAATCATTGCTATATTTTACAGTAGCTTTCCAGTTATGATTTTCCAGGTGAGCACAGAAATGTATAAAAAGGGCATTACAAGAGATGATCAGGGACTGCCAGAAAATTACTACTGAAAATGTTTGTACTATTACTTAATGTTTCCTGAGAACGATTGGTATATAATCCCTTTAGTGTTCAGTTCCAGGAAAATTTGTCTATTCCAATAAAAGCACAAAATTAAAAATATTAATAACAAATAAATCTGAAGAAAACTGCATGGTGAAGGGTTAAGAGCCTATCAAAGATGAAGACCAATCATATTACAGTTTTTCTTGATGCCATAGCTCTCAGCAAGCTCAGGTTTCTATTTTATATTAAATCACAGTATTTACTTTTCTCCTATATTGTTAGTAAGAATGTAAAGAAAGTATCTTTCTGTTACTTTCGTTGCTGCACACTTAATATTTTGTTCTGAATATGATTTTGATCTAGAGCTGTTTTAAATTTTCACATGGAATAATCATAAATAATACAGTTAAGCCGGTCAGTGGTGGAGCATGCCTTTTAATCCCAGTACTTGGGAGGCAGAGGCAGGCGGATTCCTGAGTTTGAGGCCAGCCTGGTCTACAGAGTGAGTTCTAGGATAGCCAGGACTACACAGAGAAACCCTGTCTCGAAAAAACCAAACCAAACCAAAACAGAACAAAAATAATGCAGTTAAAGTTTTAAAAAGTTTCTATTCGTTCCATTTTAGACTGCTTTAGTTGCTAGGATTTTTTTTTTTCTGATAACTTTCATTACTTGTATTTAACTATTCATATCCTTTATGATTGTTTATTTAAATATTTGCTTTCTCTTACTTTCACAATTTCTACTTACATTTTAAATTTTCTCACCATAGAATCTGTACTCTCTGATTTTTATATTCTTTCTGTCCTTAAGAGAGCATTGGTCACTACCACATTGAAGTTGGTATTTACTCAGGATTTACTGTCAGTCAAGGTAGGCATGAAAGACAGACGTTAAGCAGTACAAATGTAATGAATGCTACAATAAAATTGTACAGGGCACAACCCTGATTGTAGGGTTCTGAACTTCAGCACTGATATTCAGTGTAAGATAATTCTTTTTGGAGGGTGGCTGTCTTGTCCATCATAGAATATTAAGCAGCATTCCTTGGCTATGCCCATTACCCATTCATTACATACTCTTTTTTTTTTTTTTTTTTTTTTTTTTTTTTGGTTTTTCGAGACAGGGTTTCTCTGTTTAGCTCTGGCTGTCCTGGAACTCACTTTGTAGACCAGGCTGGCCTCGAACTCAGAAATCCGCCTGCCTCTGCCTCCCGAGTGCTGGGATCAAAGGCGTGCGCCACCACGCCCGGCTCATTACATACTCTTAATGTAGCTCTTGTTAGTGTTGTAGACATTGCCAAATATTACCAGGGTCATAACATTGTCCAACTTAAGAATCCCTAGTTAACTCTGTTCCTGGTGAGTTGGGGTGTGTTTAGTGTGGCAACTTTGCCTATGAGAAGCTCATTTGAACTAAGAGTTGATGAAGGAATTAGAATGTTCTGAAAAGAAGTGGGGAGGATCCTTTGAAGATGGAAGTCTTAGTGTTCTAGGAAGATACCCCAGTATCCACAAACCACTGAGCTGTGACTGAGACTGTAATAGTCTAGAAATTGAAGGACGCCAGGGTGTGGTGGTGTTTATAGCATGCTCAGAGAATGTCTAATTCCAAGCTTGAGAGGTATACCTCCCCTACTGGGTTATATAGGCCATGCTTATGAAAACAAAAACACTAGCAAAAACAGTGGGGGCACTAAGACATTTTTAGCAAAAAGTTAGAGGATACCGAACTGAACTAAGTAGTGACAGGAACTAGGATAGAAGAGAAGGTGGGGGCAATATTTTAATTGAATGATGTGGACACTGGCAGGTGAGTTGACAGAAATGACAAATATACTGGGCTATACTTAAGTGCCCAGCCCCCACTTTGAAAATGTCATCCCTCAACGTCTACCTCTGGCTCTCATCCAGAAGCCTGCTAAGCAAGCAGGATGGAGTAGCTTCTCTGGCACACCTCACATTACACTACTGTGCAACATGAACTTGCCTCTTCACCCTCTGGGCTTACTGTTCTGTTCCTCATTCTTTCATGCCTTCCCATGCTCCAAATCATTTTTACTATTCAGATCTTATAGACCTGAAAAGGCCTAGTTTACAATCTCCTATCTCCTCTGGTAGCTTCTCAGACCACCGTGTTACCTGATCTACTCTGTAGGCCCCGAATTGAAAGCTGCCCTGGGTGGCATATTGGTCAGTGTCTTCAAATATTGTTAACGTTCGTGGGCATGAATTCATTGCTTCTGAAACTAAATCACAGAGTCCCTGAATGTTGGGATAACGTTGAAGTTCTTTGTTGAAGACACCTTCTGTACTCTTACTACACTCCTGAAGACAGGACTTGGCAACATAGTAGACTATGTGTTTAATGCATTGGTAAGATACATGTCGGGTTCTGTGAAGCAATCCGGAGGAGCTATTGAGTCATGTGAAGTGGTGTGTAGACTTGAAGTGTGAAGCCACCTGTGCATTCACTATTTTCATTAATTTCGTTCAGATGACACATTTGATCTCAATCACCTACTCAGCAGATGCTTCTCTATGCTGCAGATTTTGAAGAAAAATGATCTTCCCGGAGCTATTCTCGTCACTGATTGGCTAGCCTTCCTACAAACCCTCATGTATTATGTAGCAGACAAACTAGAGGGGTAGCTAGCTCTCCAAGGGCCTCTGGCTGATGGCCACGCTCACAACACTGACAGCCTTCATCCAATTATTGCAAAAGACAAGAGTCAAGCAAAGTTTAATGAGGAGTTGGATAAGCAATCTGGCCCCATTGCCTGGCTTCAAGGTCAGTTAACCTGATTACGTGTAGATTATATTAATAATTCCTAGGATATAAATATTCACAGTCCCAAACCTCCATGAAGCAATTAAGTCATAGAAAACCTGGATGAGTGCCTCTAATTATCATGAAGTTCACCATGCTATATAGTTCACTTCTACAGTTCTTTGTAACTAGATTATGAGAGCTTTGAGGGTGGAGTGGGTATATTTCTATGTACTTACATTTCCACAGCAAAGGGCCATCATAACTTCTTCAGCATTTTAGACCGGGGAGAGTGAAACAAGTATACGCTTTGGGGCAAAAGTACTTTTTTTTTTTTTTCCACCAGAAAGCCTATTTTTAATTTTAATTTTAGCTTATGAAGTGGTAACAGAAGATGGAGATACTTAACTGGTCAATAAGGGATAGTGGAAGAATTCTGCAGGTATAGGTGCCTGCTTCCATGGCTAGAAATCAGAGTTTGACTCTTTGGACCCTCACGGTGGAAGAAGAAAACTGACTCCCGTAGGCTGTCTTTTGTCATAACACATCCTGAGCCTTTGTGAGAACACTCCAAGAAAATAGGAAAAGAACCCTTGTGTCCTCGGTTTCCCCCAGACATGCAATTGTTCTTGGAATGTGTTTTCATGCTCCCCCCCCCCCAGGGGTGGCAGATGGAGTAGATTTACTTCCGGTTACCCAGTGCTGCTTGCTATTGTCATTCAGAATGGTTATAGCCTGAACTCATGTGACCTGTACTCATGTGACCTTTTTCTTAACCATCAAAGGATAAATTACCCGACACTCTGAATAAAGTCAGCTACAGGATGAAACTTCAGTCCATCTCATTTATCACCTCCATTCTCCCAGGTCCCACCGCCTCTAGAGCAGTGACAGTGGTCTGATACCTACATATTCATCATGGCACATACACAAACAAATAAGTTTGATAAAAAATGTAGTCAATGATACAAACTAGTTCATCCCCAAGGTCAAATGATCATCTTTAAGACTGTATTCTGCTTTTCTCTTAAGTTATTCACCATGAGGGTCCCTTGAGGTCACCTTCCTTCTCACTGTCTTTCTTTGTGTCCCTTGTATATACCACTTGCATGTTCTGGTCTTTACTACTGAAAAACATGGGGATGGGGACGACACATTCTCATGATAAAGCCACATAACCTTAAAGATTATTCAGTGATTCCAATTAATGCTGTCTGTATGCACGTGGGAATGGGACATTGCTCAGGGGCACAGACAGCCGGATCAGTAGCCACTCTCCTAAATAAAAGTGCCTCTTTGTTCCTTAGTGTCTGCCAATAACTTCTCAGTTAGAGCCTTTGGTTCCTTAGTCCCATTCATTTACACTGGATTTTAACTGGCTTGGTTTTGTGTAAGTCTTGTGTAGTTAACCACAGCTGCCATGATGTTCATGTATGCAACAGACATGTCATAACCAGAGGTCAGTATTTCACCCTACTCCTCCCCGTTCTCCAACTCGTACCTTGTTCTTCCCATTCCATGACATCCCCTGAGCCTCAGGGTTGAGATATACATCATCTGAGACCAACCATTCCCAGTTGCTTATTCTCAGTACTTTGAACAGTAACATGTCTCTCGGTTAACCACAGCATGTCTATGATTAACCCTACATCGATAAGAAGATTAGAAGCTGTACAAACCTAAGGATATAAATATTTAGAAGGTAGTTTGACAAGATGACCATTTAGAAAAACAATATTAATCAATCCTCCCTGGGGTCTGTGACTTCCCTAGCTGTGAGTTGTAATCATAAAACCTTGCTATTTTATACTCCAATTAGTTTTAGAAGTCCATAAGTGTTAATTCTCATCAAACCTAGCTTCAGCTAACATATCGATATCATTGATACTCTCTAAGCCCATGCCTATTGTCTCCACCATGATCAGTTTGGCTAACAGCATTTATAACCAGAACTTCTATAGGTTTGCTGATGGTACCACAGATGCCAACTCTGAGAGGGCAGGCCAGAATCTATTGAGAAGCAGAGATAGTTCCCTCTTGTTACCACATTTCCCAGGGCACAAACTATGCCCTATGGTCAGCTTGGCTGTGTGGCTTCATCACTGTAACCAGAAAGCTTCATAGCCAGTTCAAAAAGCCAGAAGGTAACAAGCACCATGGTAGTTGTGCCTTCACCACGCCCTCCCCAGCCTCACCCTTTCCACTACCTATTAACACCTGGCTTTACAACAGATGAAACTCTCTCTGTCTCTACCTGTCTCTACCTGTCTCTGTCTCTGTCTCTGTCTGTCTCTGCCTCTCCTTTCTGTCTTTCTGTCTCTCTTTGTCTCACTCTGTCTCTTTCACACACACACACACACACACACACACACACACACACACACACACACACACACACACAAAATCAACCACCACCACACTACCACCACCAATCAGTTCTTAAAGTATTAAAATCAAGATTTATTTTTCCCCTACATATTTCTATTCTACCCATCCCATCTTCAGAGATATCAAAGCCAATTTAAAGCTTGAAGCCAAAACTCTCTCTCTCTCTCTCTCTCTCTCTCTCTCTCTCTCTCTCTCTCTCTCTCTCTCTCTCTCTCTCTCTCTCTCTCTCTCTCTCTCTCTCTCTCTCTCAATGGTAGACTTACATAACATCATGCATCTTCAAAGCTGCTCAGAGGATTTCAGTTGTCATCTAGCACAAAGAGACCCTGCTAGAAACATTTGCCCAAGAATGGGAAAATCCTGATTTGTTACTGATGTAGGCACCTTTGCTTTTCCTTCTAGGTCAGATCTGAGGAATCTCAATCCTATTCTTTATCTTGCAGGTATAAGCTACCGCACTCTATTCACTACAAACTGCTATTGCCTGTGATTTGTGCTAATTCTTCAAAGTTTGGGGCCTGCAGAGACAACAAGCTGGAGGTTATGTTTTGTCAGGCACAGTGGCTGCTATTCAAGGACAAGCCTCCCATGTGGGATTCAGATTCAAAAACTGGGGATTCCTACCAGTGTGGTTAACCAAGTGGTTCTTTGTTATCTGAAAATTAATATACATTTTAACTTCAATTAACTTGTTAATTGAATACATGAACATATTCAAAATAAAGCACATTGTCTTAGGGTTTTATTGCTGTGAACAGACACCATGACCAAGGCAATTCCTATAAAGACAACATTTAATAGGGACTGGCTTACAGGTTCAGAGGTTCGGTTCATTATTATCAAGGCGGGAGCATGGCAGCATCCAGGCAGGCATGGTGCAGGAGGAGCTGAGTGTTCTACATCTTCATCTGAAGGCTGGTAGCAGATTATTGACTTCCAGGCAGCTAGAATGAGAATCTTATAACTCACACCTACAGTGACACACCTACTTCAACAGGACCACACCTTCTAATAGTGCCATCCCCTGGGTCAAACATAAAAACCATCACATACACAATATCAGAACAGGAGTTAACAAAGTTGAAAAGAAAATAGAAACAAGCTACAGTTTCATTCTGTGTTCATTAATCATGTTATTGTTACATGATGCTTAATATAGCTAAGCTATTCCCCTGCTTATGTAGAATTAGCTAACTTGTCTTACTCAAAGTAGGTTATGTACCAATATCAGATTTCCTTTTTTCTTTTCTTCAAAATTTGAAGAACTAGTACAGGTCAAAATTCCTGAAGTCTTTTATCCAGGTTTTAATTCTCCTAACAACCATGTAATAATGTCACAGAAAAGGCAATTGTTCAGTGTTTCAGTTTCTGAGCACTTTGTCCCTATCTGATTTCAGCTGGAGAAAGCAGAAAACCACAGAGAAAAGTTATATAGCTTTTGACCTTAGCACGACTAGTCATTGTTTCCCCTCTCATGGAAAATGCTCTTAATTTGAGACCATTTGCTCCCTCTCATCTGGTATTCGCTGTGCATTTGTGAGTGTTGGCATCCTTGTTGATCAGAGCTTTACCTAGGGCTACAGGTGTACCCTGCCGCCTATAATTACAAAAGTTTTGGTTTACCAAGTTGGGTAATGAAACACATGCTCCAAGTCTTGCACAATGTAATGCAACTATACAGAGTTTTCACAAAGCCCTACATAATTGGCTTTATTTTATTTTTAACAAAGGCATACTGCAATAAAATAAAAATAATAAAAATAAAATAAACAGCATGTAGTAATGAAAGTTTCTTGATATTCTCTCATGTAGCAAGGTATTTTCCAGGAATCATGATTTCTTTTATCTCATTCTTTGAATCTACTTGAAGTGTTTAATCATGAATTCATTGATATAATCTAAAAATTAATTAGATGTGTATAAAAGTTAATTGACAAAAAAAATACATCAAGAATTTTCCATGCCAGTATATCGTTAAGAATTGGTAAATGTTCATGTGAGTAATGGAATATTGTTTGGCACTTCCACAAGACAAGTGTAGCTTTCAAGAAAGAATAATGCATGAAGGATTTCCTTGTGATTACCCATGCCATGAAGTAAAGTATAAAAGTCTTTAAGCAAGACATTAATACTACCTTCATTACTTTTAAACAAGGCACTAAGTGGTACTCTTACCTTGTAACTTGATGTCTTGACTCACTGATGGTTTTTCTTGAGTATGACAAGAGTAACTGTGATACAAGGACATGAGTGATCATGTAATGCACATAAAACATGCCCCGTATTATCAAAGTCCCCTTACTTTTACTGAAAATAATGTTACTGGAAGTGTTGGAAACAAAGGGACAGCACGCGCTAATCCTTACAGTGGCAGGTGGCTCACAGAGTGTGTACTTTACATTGGGCCACTCTGATTCTTTGAAATGTTTATTCTAAGCCCCTACCTTTTCTATCTTTTGTGTTTTGGATTGGATATTTTCTTTATTTACATTTCAAAGCTTTGCCTCTTTTCAGATCCTTCAGAAACCTCCTATAACATCCCACTCCCCCTGCCTCTATGAGGGTGCTCCCCCACCCACCCACTCAGGTCCTTCCACCCTGGCATTCTTCCAGAGCCTGAAAAATACTGAAAAGGAAGCTCCCAGCCAACCATTGGACTGAGTGGGAGGGGTGCCCGATGGAGGAGTTGGAAAAGGAACTGAAGGAGCTGAGGGAGTTTGCAGTCCCTTAGAGGGAGCAACAGTGTCAACAGGCCATACCTCCCTGGACCTCCCAGGGACTGGACCACCAACCAAAGAATACACATGGAGGGACCCATGGCTCCGGCCGTATATGTGGAGAGGATGGCCTTTCTATCTTATTAAGGGAATGGAGGCACACAGAAACCAGGGTCACAGTACTGGCTTTTGGCAGAGTTGGGATTCGAGTCCTAGCTCTGCTTCACTGTGTCCCCTGTGTACTGTTGCCTTCCCATATGTGAGAAGCTGACACTAGAGTGAATACTCGGAAGGGATTCGTGGAAGGTCACCACAGCAGGGCGTGTTTGGTCACTTATCCCTGTCCTCCTCCCTAGAGTTGTAGGTAGGCCCCTGTTCCTCATCTCCAGTTCTTTGGTGGCATCATTATTGACTTCAAGCTGGTCAGGATGCCAGCAATGTGTGACTGTAGGCAGTCAGTGAGCCCTGAGGATCAGTATGGATTATTTTTTCCTTTTCAAATGTCAGTCTCTTCCTGGTGGGAACATTCTAGCTCTGCTCATGTCTCGTCCAGTAATTAATCCCATGAACGAGCCTCCACTAATTCTGCTTCTGCACCCTCTTAGCTCTATGCTCACATGTGTTTATGTGACATGCCCTTTTCAACTCCAACATTCTAGAGTGTGGCAACTGGTTCCCTTGAGTAATAAATTTTCATTATTACCAAGACTCTTGTTCCTCATTGGCCTGTATTGATCAGTACATTGCCCTATCTTTAGAGTCCCTCTCACACCCACCCCTCAGAATGTCAGAGGATCCAAAGCTATATCACATGGGTACCATGGGATCTTGAAAATGTTCACATTGAATTCTGTTTAAAGTCCTCACATTTAGCCACCTGCTGTCACCACTTACTGGGAATGTCTGGGAATTCATAACATCCAGGGAAATTGCACTTTGTAAACAACATCTATCAGCAAAGTCCATTCAGTCTCAGGGAGGAGTGGGTCCAGAGCTGATTGCATTCGTCACTAGCACACTGTATTCTAGAATCACCGTCAGCACAACTATGCATTTTGCAACACAATTCTGGAGGAGATATAAATAAACCTACACCTACCTCAGATGGGCAACCCATGCCACACACAAATAAGGGCACTACTAAAATGTAGCTTGGTGAACCAAATATTATTGGAATTAGTTATAGCAATATGGGTGATGAGTTACTTACCATAGCAGAAATGTCTCAATGAGAGCTTAGATGATAGATCATGAAACCTGGAGTTTACTGCATAAGTTTTAGGAATCTCAATGAATTGGAGAATCTCTTTTCTTTGCAGCTTGGTTTATCTGAGCCTCCCTTGGGAAGATTGTCTGAGAGTACCTGTCAGCAGTCCTTATCCTTGGGATGGCCTACTGAATCTAGTATATTTTAGGGACTTCCTGATACTTTTGAATTGGTTTTTCCCCTCCCCCTGAGCTTAATGAGCCGCTTTATAGAAAGGAATTCTTCACTGTGTCTTTAGGGGCAGTTTCAATATAGAATGCTTATCTCAGAGGAGGTTTTTATATAACAGTGTCCTAGCCTAACCTAAAATTGACTGGATTAATTCAAATCAAGGCCATACAAAGACACTGCCAAAGATTCTATTCCAAGAAGAGCACAAATCCTGCTATGGCTTTTCAGTGTTGACAAATGGTAGCTTTTCAACATGATGAGATCATATTGCTTCCCTCAGATGCTAAAGATACCTTGGCAAAAACTACAAGTGTGTTATTTTATGTATCATCTCTGAAAAATGGAGTGTCACTCTTTGGAAACATCAACTTGCTAGTATAAAGACTATTACTCCTTGAAAGTCTTAAGTCCAGATTTGAGAACCACATTTATTTGGCATCCAGACAAACACTTCAAATTTCCCTTAGGTTAAAGTGGCTAATAATGCCTTTAATTCTTATCCTCAAAATAGGTCTGTTGTGCAACAGAGTGATTTCATGTAAGAGGCAGGGCAGTGACCCAGAAGTGTTTAATATGTTTAATGCCTGTTCTTGAAGATGTGACTGTTATAAAAGGGCAGTGGTTTTTATATGTGACCTATGAAGACACTTCATGTCTTTGACTGACTTTCAGAGCTAACAGTCTCTTCTCTTCTCGTTATTCTTCTGCTTCTCACAGTCTCTCCATTTCCTCTGCAATAATCTTAGTCACCCTGATTTTTATCTACTCTCACCTGGGAATTCCAGGACCACAGATAATCCCTATGCCACTATCATCTCAGTCATAGCCTCGATAAGGCAGCTACCTGGGAATACCAATTCCTCATCCATCTTAGTAGACTATATTGAAGGGCATGTAGTGACTACTGGGAATGCAACTAGTATTATTTTACTTATGTATACTAATAAAAATTTTAGATGTTTGACTTTCAAATTCTTTTCATGAATGAATTATATATAAAAGTGGGGTCTTCCTATAAAAGAAAAATTAAAATACAACCTCTACACCATTGAGTGAACATGCCTTGTTTAACAGAGTAAGAAAAAGTCTATTAAGCAGGATTCTGTATATGGATTTGCCTAATTAATAACCAACCCTAAAAATGTCTTAGTGTTTTCTATGAAAAATTAAAGGTGATATAAGGAACAGGAGTTGGTCATTCCCTAACCTTTTCTTGATTGTCCTATGGAATCTCATGTGAGGTGGCCCTAAGTATAATATCTTCTGCACTTGCCCAGGTAATCTACAGTGAAGTAAGTTCTGCTTCAGGATAGAGTGTGTCTTCTGTACTTCACAAACCTCTTCAGATATTTGTCTGAAATAACAGCCTGTCACACAATAGAAAGGTGTTCTTATTTGAGAGGAATTTCAATTTCATTAAAAAAAAAAAAAAAAAAAAAAGCCCTTCCTAACATCTTGTGGTCTGAGTTTTTGCCTGTGGTACACACTGGTCTTAAAAGTGGCTCAGTTTTATTATACGTAAAGAACAATCTTCCAAAGAAAATAATAAATATATTTCTAATTTTGTACTTGTGGAATCATACCACTGGAAAAATTATACAAAACCCAGGGACAGGTATCCAAAGCCAGCTGCAAGTTCAGAACAGCGGGGGTGGCACTTGGCCTACATGTCTGTCTGCAGAATCTGAACTTCGTTAAATTTATTCCTTCTAAATTTTGCTAGAGACATCCCTGTTTTTGCCAACCTTTCTCTTGGAGAGATTCATTTAAATTTCTCTTTGTTCAGGATTGTTTTTGTAGGCCTGCTCTAGAGAATGTGAAGTAATTGATACAGAAAAAAAAAGGGGGGGGGCTTTTTGTTCATTTATCTATATATTTATCTAATTCTCTACCCAGATTTTTCTTAGTCCTATGAAGCTGTGTATTTCCCTGAAAATATAAAGAAAATTGTGATCTACCATTCCAGAATTTAATACACACACACACACACACACACACACACACACACCACACACACACACACACATATATGACAGAGACTGGGAGACAGAGACAGGGAGCCAGAGACAGACAAACAGAGACAGAGAGGGGGGGAGAGAGGAGAGAGAGATGTGGGCTAGTGTAAGGATGTTGCTGACTTTTATTTTTTCATGGAGGGCAGAGTAGACAAATGACCTGGTAAAAGCAAACCTTTGGGGTCTCTCTATCAGTTTTACTGTCATTCTTATGTATGCTGATATAGTCCATGTCTCTTAGCTCATAATCTATTGTTTTCTCTTTCTTTCTTTTTTTTTTAAAGATTTATTTATTATTATATGTAAGTATGCTGTAGCTGTCTTCAGACACTCCAGAAGAGGGCATCAGATCTCGTTACTGATGGTTGTGAGCCACCATATGGTTGCTGGGATTTGAACTCATGACCTTCGGAAGAGCAGTCAGTGCTCTTACCCGCTGAGCCATCTCACCAGCCTGTTTTCTCTTTCTTTATACTTTGATAACTATGCTTTATAGACTTTTCCTTCTCTGGCCTGTACTAGCTTAAAATTTGTAGATTAGAGGGAAAGCTGGAGTAGGGAAGTGGAGAGGAAAGCTGGAGTGGGAGTGGCAGTAGGGAGCTGGAGGAGGAGGAGCTGGAGGGAGAGCTGGAGGGGGAGCTGGAGGGGGAGCTGGAGGGGGGAGCTGGAGGGGGAGCTGGAGGAGGGAGCTGGAGGGGGGAGCTGGAGGAGGGAGCTGGAGGGGGCAGCTGGAGGGAGAGCTGGAGGGGGAGCTGGAGGGGAGAGTGGGAGGGCAGCTGGAAGGAGAAAGAATGGGGGTTCCCGAGAGGGAATCTGGAGGGAGGAGTTAGAGGGGAGCTTGAGAATCTCAAAGGGGGAACTGGAGGGGGAGTTAGAGAGGAGGCTTGGAGAGGGAAAGCTGGAAGGGGGAGCTGGAGAAAGACCTAGAAGAGGGAGCTGGAAGAGTGCTTTAAGGTACAGCACAGAAGGACATCTTGTTCTGTTTCTGGTGTGGTGGTTATTTTCCCTCCATGGTGTGGCTGACTGTGTTTCAGAGGAGCAGTGACATTTATTCTGCAAGGAACTTTGCATTCTGCCCCCCCCCCCCCCCAGATATTCACTCCCCTCCCCCCACGGAGGAATAGCTGTGGCCTGCTGTTACCCCAGCAGGCATCTTCAGGCCATACTGTGCCATCTTCAACAAATCCCACCACAGACCCGCTGGGGGTGTCTTCCCCTGGGTTTTTGCTTTGTTGTTTAGATCTTGTCTCTACAAAGTAGAAGTTGCAGTGTGTTCTTCCCACATTCCTTAAAGTCCATTTTTTTTTTTTTTTTTTTAGCCACTAATCAGCTTTTATTCATTAATTCACTGCATTAAGTTTTCTCTACTCATGTTACTGGGGCACTTTCCATCTCCTGACTAACACTGACATTTAGCTTCAATTTCAATAACATTTCAATTTTAAAATAACATCATTTAGGTAATTAGTATTTAAAAAATCTTCCTCTTTTAAAAATAAATGCTGGCAATAGGTTTTGACAGACACTGATATCTAATCTGCCTCCACATCAGGGTATCTAGAGGCAGTGCTTTGAAGCTAAGCATGGCCAGAGGTAGCTCATGCCATTTCTCCTGGACACATCCAATGGCTGAAGCTCAAAATACTTGCCTTTTCTCCAAACACATATATTTTTCTGTTTATCTGGTAAGTGATCTTTGCTAAGTTAATTACTATCATCTAAGGCATTGGCAATGGTGGCCAAGGAGAGTAAGAGTAAGGGAGTGTTAGACAAAGAAAAGACAGAGGTTGTTAATTGATTCACCTCTTGCTGAGCAGGTTTTTCTATCCTTTAAATTTCCCTCTTCAGAGCTTCTGAATATGCGTGAGACAAACATGTAAGGCTGTTCTCTATAAAACGAATAGTATAAAGGTTTCATAGCCCTAATTGCTGGGACAAGGAAGACTAAGTTGGAAGCTGAGTCCCATCAACTGACTGCTTCTATTGGAAAATGCTACAGGTCAATTCCATTCACACTCATTTCCGAAGGAATTCTTATGAGTACTTTGAGAGAGGAACTGATTATCTGTGAAAACTAGCAGTGTCTGCCACAAACTACTATCACATGTACTTAAACAATGACAGTAACTCACCACCTACAGTGGTGCCCAACATAGGGACTCTTTTAGGGACTTCTTTTAAAGTGGTGTAGCAGGTTAGAAGTTGAGCTAGCTCTCCACAGGAGATTAGGATATGAAAGGCAAGGAGGCATCTCTCTCTGTCACTGCTTGGCAATGAGGGGTGGGGTGTCTCTCCTGAGCTCATGCCCTGGGTTTTATTTCTTAAACCTATAAAAATATCAAAGTTGAAGGAAATTGGTCCTTATAACCATAGCATTTCAGTAAGTCTAACTTGGAATTTCGATTCTATGCTATTTATGAGAATAACCTGGTAATTACTGTGATAATTCACATTTTATGTGATGTATTTATTCCTCAAATATTTAGTGAGCAATTATTATGTTGTTTTGCCAACTACAGAGGTCTAGAGATTAAATGGCTAGGTTGAATTAGGTCTATGGCATTAACAAACTTATAGGGCCAGCACTAAACTTCAAGACACTCATCAAATTAAATGTGTGACTCCTAACTAACTAAAAAGAAGTTTCTTTGTTTGCTGTTGAGATATCATAGGGTTGGCTCCATTCAAAACGATCTGGGGGGACTCTGTGTAGGATGATTTATTGAACAAGTTGCATGAAAGGCTGCTGTTAATAGTTGAACAGAGGGAAACATAAGTTTGTGTCTTTAACTGGGAGCAACTTACCAGAAGAAATGATCAACTCTTCCAGTTAACAAAGGAAAGAAATAAGTCAAAATCCATAATTAAACAATATGTCGAGCCAGGCAGTGTTTGCACACACCTTTAATCCCAGCACTTGGGAGGCAGAGGCAGGCAGATTTCTGAGTTCGAGGCCAGCCTAGTCTACAAAGTGAGTTCCAGGATAGCCAGGGCTACACAGAGAAACCCTGTCTCAAAAAACCAAAAACAACCAACCAAACAAACAAAAAACCCAATATGTCTAAAGATACAATTCTGACACTGAAGGTGGATAGTTGTTTGCGTCAATCATTTCAAATATATAATTAACTCTGATGAGAAGAAGGAAAGGCATCTGCTCGTTTGAATGTCTGGAGTTGGGAGCTGAAGCAGGTGACATTTTCCCAGGGAAGTCATGGTCTAATGCTTGAGTTTGTTCCTAGTCGGGGTGTGCTCTTATTTCAAGGGGAGCACCAACGTGTGCAGAAGATGGATTGATGACATTATTTGCTTCCGGTCATATCTGTTTCAGTTATCCTACTGATAGTGTTAGTAATCGGCATTTACAAAGCATTACCTGGGAACGAAGACTCATCTACTTCGCAGCTATCTTGGGTCACATAAGAAGAACCTCCAGAGAAGCCTTGGAAGTCCCTTTTTATTTTGTGTGTGTGTGTGTGTCTGTGTGTGTGTCTGTGTGTGTGTTTTACACAAGAGTGAGGAGTAGGGCATATCTACAAGCATTAAACCAGGTTAAGTAATGGTTGATACAGATTAGGGAACCAAATTCCCAAAATGAAATAAAGTTGTTTCTACCCCTGCATGAAGCACAACTCTTCTTAGTGACCTGAGCATTATCCTTCATCCTCTACGTCTATGAACTCATTATAGGTAATCTAGCTGTGTAAATCAAGGATTTTATGCAAAGGATGTACAGCTGCTGTACACAGGAAACGAGAATTAGCCCCATCTCTCTTCCTAATTTACTAATCCAACCAGTGCTTATTTCCTGCCTAGAATTACTAGTGAATGAACTATACTTTGTAGATGGTAACAGATGAACAGGACACTCAAAGAGACAAAGCAGATGCAACAAACAGATAATTGAGATAAGATTGATTAAAGAAACAAATGAGATGCGAAGATAGAGGAGCAATAGGCAAGTAGTTAAACCACCAGGGATGAGCTAGAGATAAACATGTGAACACTGGGTGCAATGCTGGATCGGGAAGAGGTACAGACACATACAAAACCCAAAACACCAGCAGCAGCAGCAGCAGCAGCAGCAGCAGCAGCAGCAGCAGCAGCAGCAGCAGCAGCAATCATTTCAAGATAGGAAAGTCCTTGGAGCTGAGTCAGGCCAGTGTCCTGAGAGCATCCATTCTGGACAAGGGAAGAGTGGCAGAAATGGTTGAGACTGTTGCTTCATGGAGTTGTCACATTGCTGATGAACTCCTGTAGGATTTTCCAGTCCGTTTCATTTGAATGTAAAGAAAGTCCTCTGGTTTTCTTTTAACTGAATATTTGTTTTTATATTTTAAAATTTTTATTTCCATGTGAAATGTGAGTTGAAAAGACACCAGAAAGGGGGAATAGACTGTCATTTAGGTCAGAGATGATATTGGTGCCATGGGAGAGAAGTTGAAATGAAAAGACAGGGCTATACATTCCTTAGACAAAAAGACTCCCTTATACATCTTGCCAATACATTTGAAGAAAGATATTAGAAAAATGATCTCATTCATAGCATCCTCAAAAATCTAAATAAACATAGCTTTATAATGAAAACTGTGAGACACCGAACAAATAAATTGAAGCAAGCTAGGGTATGGAAAGACATGTAATGTTCATGGATTGGCAGAAGTAACACTTTGAAATGGCAACACTACTGAAGGTGTCCTAAAAATCTAGTGCACTCCCCATCAATATTACTCACAGAAATCAGAAAAGTAATACTGTGTATAATATTAAAGCACCAAAGACCATGAAGTAAAGAGGTCACCCTGAGCAAAGGAATGATACTAAAAATGTCACAGTGTCTGATTCTGATTTCAGGCAATGCTGCAGAGTCGTTTTCATAGAAGCTGATATGGAAATGAGCAGTAGTAAATACAATATAACACACAGCAATGAGCTGTGTCAAAAACATACATTGGTGGCAAAAAAAAAAAAGTCTGTTCAACAAATGCTACTGGCCAAACTGGGTATCCACATGCAAAAGAATGTAACCAATTCTCTTCTTATCCTGTAAAAAAAAAAAGCCAATTGTAATTGAGTGCAAAGGTCTCAACTCAAGATTCGAAACTCAGAAATTGAAGAAAACATAGGGGAAACACTTCAGGCTATAGGCATAAGGATAGTTCAGGAACTAGTTCCAAGAACTGACAAAAGGGATTGCATGGAATGTAAAAGCTTCTGCATGGTCGAGGAAAGGACATAATGAAGAGACAGTCTATGGAATAATAGAAAATCTTGCCAGCAGCACATCTGGTAGAGGATTAATATCCAGACTAGAAAAAGTTAAAACAAGCTCTCTAAACACAAAAATTCCAGACAATAAATGGGCAATTGGTATGTATAGATACAGGTACAGATGAAGCACAGATGACCAAGAGCTATATGGGGGTTCCTTGAGAATTAATATGACTTCCACATAGGACTGCTATGGTACTCCTGGCAGTATGCTCCCTCCCCCAAATTAATAGTACTCTATAGAGATGCCTGCTGTTTAATGCCTATTGTGAGACTATCCACAATAGTCATTACGGAATCTGCCAAGGGGTCAATCACTAGATGACTAGATGAAGAAAATAAAGTATATATACTACATGTGTGTCCTTTGTGTGCACATTTGTATGGACCACGTCAGGTGACTTTCTTGATCACTTCCACATCATTTATTACTATTGATTTTGTTGTTTTTATTATTACACGTGTATAATGTGTATATGTGGATATGCCATGTCAAAGCCTATGCATGTGGATCTTTACACCTTCACATGAACTCTGGTGGTTGTGCTCGTGTCCAAGTCATCTTGCTGACCCAACCATTTCTTTATTTCCTTTGTTTTTTTCTTCTAGTAAACTGAGCATGCTCAGTAATTTGACTGCACTGACTGGCCAGTGAATCTCAAAGTACTTTTGTCTCTATCTTTCCAGGACTGGGTTTACTACTGTGTACTACAACATGTAGTTTTTAACATGGCTGCTGGGGATTGAGAGCAAGCAGTTTACTGAGTGAGGAACCTATCCAGCCCCTATAATATAGTTTTACTTGGACCTATAGAAGATGATGATGTCACTTACAGAAAATGGGGGAAGTGGAGATCACTAAAAGCAAATATCAAGCAAAATAACCTACACTCAGAAAGACAAATAATGTTTTCTTTCATGTATGATACCTATATTACATACATGTATGTACACACTTCTCTCTCTCATACACACACATACACACACACACACACACACACACACACACACACACAGAGAGAGAGAGAGAGAGAGAGAGAGAGAGAGAGAGAGAGAGAGAGAGAGAGAAGAACCATCTATTTGGGAAGAAGAGAAAGAACAAGAGTCATGAGAGGTGGCAGGAAAGAGTAACGGGGATTTAATAGGTTCAAATTGAGTGGTAAGCAAGCAAAATTACAGTTATAAAATCTACCATTTTGTACAATAAATTCAAACTAATAAAGTTAAAAATTATATTATGCATCTGAAAAATTGTATAAATACACAACTGTTGTATGTCAAACAATAATAAAAATAACATAAATCATATGGTCTAGTCTTTTCATTTAAAAATAAAACTAGAAAAAATAGCCTAGCTAGTTGAATAGTCACCTCTGGTTCTTTCCTCTTATAGAACATGATCAAATATAAGAATAAAATTTGGGATATTTGTGAATTTTTTTTTAAGCAAAGCTTGAAATTCTAAAATTAAACATGGTGGTAAAACCAGGTAAAAATCGAATGAGATCTGTTTGTCCTGGACACTTTTTTTCATTGCTAATGGGTAGAAATAGAACATGAGTTAGTAATTTAGAAGGCAACACCAAATGTGGAAGCATCTGGGTAGTTTGGAGCAGCATGGTATGATATCATCTTAATTTCTGGAGTTTTGAGAAGAGAACACTTAGCGACTGAGAAGCATACCTTTTGCCCCTTTTGCAGCATAGTAGGGGAGAGTAGGCAGAGAGAAGCTGAGGTAGTTGGAAAAGACTGCCTCCTCTCTGGGGACTCCAATAGTCGTTGGCTTCTCCCTCCTGATAAGTAAAGCTAGACAGGAATAATTGGACATTAGTTAATTATAGAAGCATATTAGGTAGGGGTGGTGGGCAGAAAGAGTGCAATGGAGTCGTAGAGGCAATGCTAGTGTTTTTCTTGAGACAACTAATTTAAAACCTGTGGTTTATAGCTTTTCCTCATTCTCCAAATATACTCATTTACCTCACTGACTGGAAACCTTGGCTTAAATGTTCATAGCCACACATCTTTATAATTATTCTTTCTAATTAATTCTGCCTTCTCCTTGGCAATACAATACAGATTTCTATAGATTTTGACTCAAATAAGCCAATCTCTTCCTTTAAAACTCATGATGTGGATGTACTCTGTAAGTCACAAGCTACTTTTATCATTAAAGTATTAAGTTGGGCAAGTCAATGAGACAACACCACAGTGAGAAGAAGACAGCAAACAAATGAAACTTTGACCCTAAATTTCCTATATTTCTATAATGTCACTCTGATTCTGTTGTCACTAGATACTGTATTTTCATTAACCATCCTGTTTACATGTTGTAGATCCACACTTAGCTGCTTTGTACCCAACTTGGAGAAAAATAATCTAAGTATCTTGACATGATCACAGAGGAAAATGTATGTTAAAGTTGAAAAACAAATTCTCAGATACTTTGCCTCTTAAATTCTCTCACTTTCCTTTTATCATTCTTGTCATGGATTCAAAATATAAGTATTGTGTGTGTTTTTTTTTTTTTTACAATGTATGCTCATTATAGGAAAAGACAAAAAAATTTTATCCCATTACAATCTTTCAGTGAGTTTTCATAAGTCAGTCTCCATGGGTCATGTAAGTGCATTGGGTTTTGGTGACATCTTTTTGCCTGCATCAGTTAGATGCGGTGATAAAGGACATTCACATCACATGTAGACTCTCTTGGTTTTACTCTTTCAGTATATGTGTTGATGAAGAAAGTTGGGAAATTTACTTTTGTTAAAATATTCTGTTATTAAAAACTTTAAGGGTATGATCATTGCTGCTGTCATTTCTTTGTGCTTTAGAAGTACACGAAAATATGGTGAAAGAAACTGTATGATAGCTGGGCACTCTTTAAAGTGTTTTAGCATTAATAAGAAAGCAAAACAATTTTGCACATATTATAGTAGTTAATTTCCTGCTATATACATAGCTGGAAACTTTTCTTCTCTCATTGCATGGACTGTCTTTCACTTTGATTTCTTAGCAGTGCAGAAGTTTTAAATTTCATGTTAACTCATGTTAATTTTTACTATTAAATCCTTTTCAGGAAGTATTTACCTATATTTGTATTTTTAAATGTCTTCCTCATATTTTTCTACAGCAATTTCAAAACTTTATGTCCTACATTTTGGTCTTTGGTACATTTTTAACAGAGAGAAAGTTATGGAAAGTGAATATGGTCTTTGTTGCAGGAGATATAAACACGTGGATACTCCATTCCTCCCTAAAATAGGGAATAAAATACCCATGAAAGAAGTGGCAGAGACAAAGTTTGGAGCTAAGACGAAAGGATGGACCATCCAGAGACTGCCCCACCCGGGGGGTCCATCCCATAATCAGCCACCAAACGCAGACACTATTGCATATGCCAGCAAGATCTTGCTGAAAGGACACTGATATAGCTATCTCTGTGAGGCTATGCCAATGCCTGGCAAATATAGAAGTGGATGCCCACAGCCATCTATAGGATAGAACAGAGACCCCAATGGGGAGCTAGAGAAATTACCCAAGGAACTGAAGGGGTCTGCAACCCTATAGGTGAAACAACAATATGAACTAACCAGTATCCCCACAGCTCGTGTCTCTAGCTGCATATATTGCAGAAGATGGTCTAGTCAGCCATGTTGGGAAGAGATTCCCCTTGGTCTTGCAAACTTTATATGCCCCATACAGGGGAATGCCAGGGCCAAGAAGTGGGAGTGGGTGGGCAGGGGAGCAGGGTGGGGCAAGGTATAAGGGACATTCAGGATAGCATTTGAAATGTAAATGAAGAAAATATCTAATACAATAAGTTAAAAAATAAAAATTAAAAAAATTAAAAAAAAAAGAAAAAGAAAAAAATGATGCTGCCAACTCTCCGCTGGGTCAGACCATACTCCTGTGCTCCTGCTGTCACCACCAACTCTCTGGAGCTATCCCGTCCCCCACCCCCACCTCCCAGCATCTGGTTCACTTGTTCCTTGATCCACTAGTTCCCTCTCTGCTATAATCCCCTGTAACCAGAGGTCCCACACTCCAGTAACCAAATAGATCCGCCATCCTCGCGGTTTGGTAACACAATACCCAGTAACCCGGTAAAATGAGGTCAGGACTCTTAAAGCTAAAGCGTAATTAACCAATCAGATTTATGTATCAGTTTATAAGATGCCAATACAATAACTTCAGAGCCAATTGATAATGATAAAAGGTTTATTCCAATATTTCTAACCTTGTGAAATCATAGCTACTTGTGGCTGGAAAATGCCACGCGGGTACACGTCTGTAGTCATGGTTCTTCGCCCAGCCTTCTCTCAGACGCTCCCTCTCTCTGCAACTCTTAGCGCCACCTCCCTTTTCCCTGTCCAATCACAGGCCTCCCACTGCCCTAAGGTGATTGGATAGGAAAAATCCTGCAACAAGTCCGGGTTCAGGATACTTCCGTAAGAATGCCATAGCGAAACTTATTATTTTGTACAATGGTACATGAAAGGTTAAGAAAGTTTAAGAAACTAAAACATAAAAACGAAAATAAAGCCATGGAAATGGTAAGTGAAGGGTTTATATATGTTGAATCCACATGATAAATTAGTAATCATGTAAATGTTTTTAAATCAGAGAGAAAATATTCTCTTAAAGTTGTTGGGTCAGATTCTTAGGTGAAAGCAAGGAGGAATTCACAGTCGATTGATTAAGGAGACTAATCAACATACGATTTCATACTTCATTGGGTTTCTAAGAATTCCAATTTATCTTGATAATATCAAAAGCTTAAAAAGTTTAGTTGATCCATTTTTCTCCTTTTACTTTTCTTAACAAAAATTTATTGGAGAATTTTATACAGTATATGTTGATCATATTTATCCCTTTCAGATCCACCCTATTTCTATTTCCTGGCCATCTAATTTTGCGTCTCTAATTTTTTTTCAAATCAATGCAGTCTAACTTGTGTCATATACTCTTAGGTGTTTGGCCGTCCATTGAGTGGGGTTTACCTACTGGGAGCCACACTTTTTTTTTTTATTAGATATTTTCTTTATTTACATTTCAAATGCTATTCCAAAAGTTCCCTGTACCCTCCCTCCGCCCTGCTCCCCTACCCACCCACTCCCATATCTTGTCCCTGGCGTTCCCCTGTACTGGGGCGTATAAAGTTTGCAAGACCAAGGGGCCTCTCTTCCCAATGATGGCAGACTAGGTCATCTTCTGCTACATATGCAGCTAGAGACATGAGCTCTGGGTAAAATGGATTCTTCCCTTGCCGACAGCAATTACATGTCAACAGTCCATTTCTTTTTCTTTTTATTGAACATGGATTTTTTTCATACACTCTATTTTGATTGTTTTCTCCTCCCCAGTTCCTCCAAGATCCTTCCCATATCCTTACTAACCCAAATCCACAACTTTTTTTTGGGGGGGGGTACCTCTCATTTGAAAACAAATAGGCATCTTAAAATCAATAAGTTTCCACCCCTCTTCTTAAATGAAAGTAGGGAGAAGTGACATTCGTGCAGAATTTCAGTTCTTTGCTTGAACAATCTTCAGTGGCTTACTATGTAACCCTCAATAGTGACTTCCAACATGAGGGTCACCTTCAATTCACTTTATAAAACTACAATGAAAGTGACAGTAATGGGGTTAAATAAAGAGTATTCTGAGAAGCACATTTGAAATCCCAGAAGTTGTGATTAGCAGGTAGTCCAAATAGATTCATCAGAGCTCATCCAAATATCCACTTATTTTCCTTTATGTGCTATTTCCTCTTGTAAACAGACATCATGTAGAAATCACCATAATATATTGCCTGTTTTAGTTCTTGGAGATTTTTATTAAGAAAATATTTGCACATAAAATGAAAGAACCTGTTATTTAGAAATTAGCATACATCTTTTATCCTGCCTCAAAGGCAGAATAAAACCTTTATTGTATTTCCTTAAATTTTCCTATGTCCTGTATGTTTTGGACCTGACAAGCATTTCATGTGTCCTGTGTTGGTGTTTCTATTTTGGTTAAAGAGACTATGCTTAGGAGTCAGTCAGGACTTTGAGTTTATCACAATCCATGTTAAATCAGACATGGAACCGACTTAATTCCATTGTACATGGGGTTAAAGTAAAAGCATTTCTACCAAAGGCTTCACTAAAGGTGTTACATTCAATTAAATACCTATTTTGTCTTCAGGACTCAAAGTTTAGATTCCAAGTCAAAGCTCAGTTTTCCTTTGCTCTTTTGTTATACTCACACACGTACCCTACCACTGAGACCATGTGTCCTCATCATGTTGACTCTCCCCTAAAGATACAAGCCTTGCAGCCCTCCTTCTGAGAATGTTATTGCATTCACTGGTTGCATTTGGAAGAATTTTGATGACTTGGGGGGACTTTTTTTTTTCTTTTTTTTTTTTTTTTTGGTTACTAAAAAGCATATTTTTTTTTTTTTTTTTTTTTTTTTTTTGGTTACTACAGGAGGGATTTGGGTTTTAGGTTTTATTTTCGTACCAGGGTTGGGTTGCTGAGCCGGAAATCAAATTAAAACTGGCACGTCTGTGTGGTTTCATGTGCTTTCCTTCCCGCCATGAGACAAGCTGGCACAAAAGTCTTGTTTTGAAACCCTGAAATCCAAGCCTGAGAAAATCAGTGCCAATAGTGAGTTGAAAGTGCTTGCTTTGAATTTCCATAGGATTGTGAGCACCCAAAAAGCAAGGTTGAGTTAGAGTTTGTCTCAGGCACCAGTGTCATCCTCCTGAAGATTAGAGGGACATAAACATTGTGTCATAAACTCTTAAAGTTTATCTCACACAGGTTCTTCTTGTGCTATGTGGTACATCTGGTTTATAAGAGAGGTACAATTGTAAAGAAAGCACGAGTGCTTTGAAGAAGGAAGAATGGGAACTTGTATTGCCAAATTTGTTTAGTGTGAACATTAAGAGAAGAATGAAGATTTTTTTTGATGGATTTGCTTTGTGTTATGAATAGAATTCTTTTAACTAAATCTGTAAAAGTCAAAGATTTTGATTACCTTTAAATCTCTACTTACAGAAAGGATAGATTGCATTACAGAAGACACGCTGCTGTCTACTGGGGGTGAAATTGACATCAGTTTGGACTTGTCCTCGTTCTAAGCTGCACAGTATCCGATTTTCATATGCAGAAAGTTTTAAATATTCATGAGTTTTTCTTTAATATTAGATTTTGAATGGGGAATAGCTCCAATTCCCGTCAATGTGACAGGAGATTCAATTATCTCTCTTTATTACTTTTTATCTAATATTAAATTATGTAATTATAAATATTTTCAACTTCAGGCAGTATGGTATGTTAATAAATATAGAATACTGAGCATTAAGTATTCACTGTAGTGGCAGCCCAGTAGACTAGTTATGCAAAAAATAAAGAAAGGGACACAATGACTTGCAGACTTCAGTTTTGTCACACTTGGCTCCATTTTTTTTTTCCTTAGAAGCATTCAACATTTAAAAACATTTAAATAGTGTCATAGACTGTGAAAAGCAAAGTCAAGAAGTAAAATTCAGGGCCTGCTAATGTATCTGTGGTGTAGAAATGACAATTGTCTATATTCTCCAAAATGGCTTGGTCAAGATCAACTGGGAGAATAAACGAGGAAGCAGTTAATGTACCTATAAAGATGACTTTCCCAATAAATCACCTCTGGCTGCAACAGTTTGGTCCAGGTCTGATTTTGAGAGGTAGCAGGCTGATTTTGGTGTGGAACACCAGGGTCTTGTATAGACTTAATTAGTCTCCACAGAAGCACAGATGTTACAACTTACAAGTGTGATAAAGGCCCATTTCTTTTTCTTTAAAGAACAGAACTCTCAATTTACTCATTATACAATAAAGCCAAATAAAAGCTTTTCATAAAAGGTGGTCCGATATGAAATGTGTGGAGTTGATTGCCCTTCAGCCCCAAAACCATTTATTGTTATCTCTTATGACATATAGAAGAAAGACAGGCCAAAAGGGATAAGTATAGAAGTGTAAGAGTTGGATGAATGATATCTAACATGATTTAACAACGGCCAACACCAGCCAAGTCTCTCAAATTAAGGAAGATGAAGGAAACATACCGCAGCATCCCATGTCTGAGGAGTAGGCTGTTTGTAATCACACATCTGAACCTAATTTCATTAAATCCCCCTGATTATTCAAGCCTGACTCAGGGTACGTTCTATTTCTACCTCCTGCTAAATAGAGAGCTGTTCACTCCGGGCTGACTGTTTGGTTAGTAAGTTTTGGAAGAAAAAAGCTTAACCAAGAACTGGAGAACGTTATTGTTTTATTTGGGAAAAAGTTAAAGACATCACTTTAAGTATGATTAAAATATGCTTTTAATCAATATGTTATAAAAACTACAATGTTTAAAAGTGGAACGAAGGAAGAAAGTTTCTGTTTTTTTAGGCTTCGGTATAAGCTTGCTCTCCACATCAGTCCTCGGAGAGGAAGTGGGAAAGGGGTGGAAGTCACATTAATCAGACCTGAGCAAGAGGTCCTGGCTAGGCCCAATTTAAATTTTGTGCTTCATAGATAATATTGGGGCCAAACTAGGTACTTTTAGGTGAAGTTGGACTTTAGTGAATTTCAGAATCAAAGGATTTCTGAGAAGTACTAACGACTGAAAATAAAACCATGTTATTAATCTGAATGAACTAAAACCAAAAAAATCCTAATTTCCAAGAATAAACAAAACAAAACAAAACAAAAAACCCCAACAGCCCTTCAAGAGTAAGATGGCCCTGAAGGCCTAATTCCAGAAAGGACTTTGCTTTGACTCTCACCTGCAGAAGGAGGTGTGTGTGTGTTTGTGTGTGTGTGTGTGTGTGTGTGTATTCAAATATATATAAAAATATCTTGAGGGGGTAATTTTGTTTTGCTTTTCAGTGACTAAGAATGCTACCACAGAGTTTCCCCGCTTTAGACCTGAATCCTTCTGACTTAGCAGAGTTCACAGACATCTGTCAATCTATTCAGTGTCACACTGAGTCAAAATACAAGAACCTAGGCCTTCTGGACATGTTCTCAAAGGACTGATGGAATAGAATTGAGAAATATCATCATTCAGGTTTTGCACTCTATCTCTTCATCGATATATTTTCCCTGAAGAAGTGTGAGAAATGCAAGAAATCACCCATTGACTAATGTCTGCCATCATGCCTTTAGAGTTGAAGACTGAAGAAGTGACTATGTGGGGAAAATGGCTTGATGACCCAAGAGTTTTATTTAAAAGGCAGATCATTTCAGTGTCCCTGCTTCTGAAGAGTGGTTTCATCTCAGGGCTTCATGACACGTCACCATGTTTCAGGCATTGTTTAGAAAACAATGAGATTGGATTCAAAAGTATCTCCCCCATCAACCATTTGCCCTAGATAGCTAAAGATAGCCATGAATAAACACCACCACTACCACCACCAAACCATAAAAATACTTAAAACATCATGAGGGAAGTTGGTTGTTCGCTAGCTCAACTGCATGATTCTCAAGCATGAAGGCTGCAGGTGACAGCCTCATGTTGCAATAACAAAAGACTAGACATACTTGGAAAGTTGGTCCTTATTCTAACTTAGTATATTTTGAAGATGTTTCTATTGTAGTTAATTCAAATCTGTTCTGAAAAACAAATAAACAAAGCCCCCAAAGAATTGTCCTGGAGATCAGAGAGATGACTCAGCAGTTAAGAGTCATGTGTTAAGCAGGGCAGTGTTGGCACATGCCTTTAATCCCAGCACTTGGGAGGCAGAGGCAGGCGGATTTCTGAGTTCAAGGCCAACCTGGTCTACAGCGTGAGTTCCGGGATAGCCAGGGCTATACAGAGAAACCCTGTCTCGAAAAAACACCAACAAAACAAAACGAAACAAAACAAAATGTCATGTGTTGTTCTTCTACAGGATCAGTGTTTGGTTCCTAGCATCTTCATCAAAAGGCTCCCAACTGTGTATAACTTCAGTTCCAGGGCATCTCATATCTCTGGCTTTGTGGGTACCTACTCTAATATGAACACTCATGCATGTAGGAGTGTGTTCCTACATGATAAGAAGGCCAAACTTTTTAGAAAGACAAGTTTTAGTTATACACCAAATACAATCAAAAATGTATGGCAGAATATGGTGCCCACTGTAGTCATGAGTTTCATGTTCCTATGGATTTGGGAGATAGTTTTTTTTTGTTTGCTTGTTTTTTTTTCTAAGTATTTTCCAACATCTTAATCTTAATTCCTTTTAATTGAATCCTGAAGGCTTCTTTTGGTACCTCATGTCTTCCCTCACTAACTCTAGAAGGCGGTGAGAGAAGGTCCCTGAAGCAGACAGGAATAGTGGGCTCTTAGGATCATTTATTCTAAGTTACCTCTGATTTTTCTCTAATGGTTTTTGCTTAGGCAAAAAAAGACCATCTCCTGCTGTGGGACCGATGCACAGCAAGGTTTTCCAAGATAGATATTGCTGGTGAGCGTGATTTAAAATAAACCTCTCAATGGCTGCCAGGGAAATGCGGTTTTGGGAACAGGTTTGTCCATTCACATCTTGCTTTTCCTACTTAAATCATTTCCCTCTAGAGTGTGAAAGGGATTGGTGAATGCAGTGAAGTGAAATAATGATCAGTAGTATTGGCCTCCAGAAACAAATTTGTGTTTCTCAAATGTTGCAAGTGATTGGTTGAAAGGTCCTCAAAGTTAAAGTGATACCACAGTTTTAAGCCATTGTCTCATGAGGACAGATGTGGCTTTTAAAAACAGTCACCAGTTTGCAGGATGATGAGCAATCTCTGCTTACATATGGCTGATAGTCAATAGGTAGAACATTGAAGAGGTCACATTGCATTACTGGCTAATATCAAACATAATAAAGGAACCTGATGACACTTTCTATGAACATGTACAGTGTATGATATCTTTTTGTATGATCTATTTGTTTGTATGAGTTAAAACCTTCAGACAGATGGACGGAACTGCTTACTGGCTCCTGGGATGAGAGAAGCTGAGAAGCCTTATTCAACATAGAGACTTGAAAAGACAGTAAGAGAGGCCCCTTGGTCTTGCAAACTTTATATGCCCCAGTATAGGGGAAGGCCAGGGCCAAGAAGTGGGAGTGGGTGGGTAGGGGAGCAGGGCGGGGAGAGGGTATAGGGAACTTTCGGGATAGCATTTGAAATGTAAATAAAGAAAATATCTAATAAAAAAAAAAAAAAGAAAAGAAAAGACAGAAAAGACAGTGAGATTGTTGGAAAGCCTGAGACCAGAGTTCCGGCAGTATGGATCCCAGTCTGAGTCTACAGGTTTAAGAATGATAAGTGCCAACAACAGCAGAGGATTGAGATCCTAGTTCATGCAGTTAAGAGGAAAGTCAGTGAATCCCCGCCTTTTCCACCTTTGTGTTCTGTTCGCGTGGCATGGTGTCCCTGAGTGGGGACTCTCTGATGCAGTCAATCTACAGATTCAGATGCTTATCTCTTTCAGAAATGCTCTCATGTTTAATAAGATATCAGCATTCACGATCCAGTTACAAAGCTGTATAGAAGGATCTATCACGCTGTCCAAATGTCATTTTTGACTTTTATCCCTGGGCTGGAGACATAATTCAGAGGTTAAGAGCACTCACGGTGGCTCTTCCAGAGGTCCTGAGTTCCACTGTCTATAATGAGCGCTGGTGCCCTCTTCTGGCCTGCAGGCATACATGCAGGCAAAATGCTGTATCGTGTAATAAAGAAATACATGAATAAATCATTAAAATAAAAAAAAAAAAAGAATATTACCCCTAACCGATGATAAAGTGTCAAAAGAGTAAAAGACAGAATCAGGATTTTCTGGGTTCTCTAGTGAGAGTAAGTTAGTCTGCATTTTCTTGATGACATTACTGTGGCCATATGACCCACTTACGTGGCAAACATGTTGGTATGTACAGCCTATGGGCACATACTTGCAGATTCTACTCTTTGGGCCTTGGCTTTACCAGCCTCGGCACCTACATGTAATCACGTGGACGTATGCTCTTCCCTGGTAGATGGCTTTCCTAGTCGACAGCCCCATATGGAAGGGACCATAGTCTTCCACTGTGCCTCAGACAGGTTTCCTTTCACAGTATTCCTGAATAAAAGATTATCCATGCAGCTAGACAGCTGTCCTGGCCAGCGCTTGCCAGATCAGTGTACAGTTCTTGCTGTGAGTTCCCAGAGGGAGAACGATGTAGGGATTTTTTTTTTTTTTATTAGAAAAGCCAGGGAAAAGCCACTCAAAAGGTTTCCAACGCTGAAAAGAAGAGAAATCTTTCTCTGTGTACATCTGGTTAAGCTAGGCTTCTACACAGCACTAGGTTTCCAGTCACTTGGCTAGAATGTGTTCACGCTAATCAAATGAAAATCTTACGTATGCGATGAGATGCCTTTCAAGTGCTGGCCCATGGCAACTTTGTTTGGTGTTTGGAAGTGCTGAGCAGCACTGGCAGGCAAGAGCGCTAACAGGCTCTACCTTGCGGTGTTAACGTTACAGTTCTAATTTGGGCTTTCTGCATTAGAACCCTTAGCCCTATGCATTCTACTGCTCTTGTGAAGGCCTAGATGTTAGGATCTCTCAACACTTCTGGCCAGTGTGACAGTTCTTGGTCGGCCCTGAGACCCTTGTCCCTAAAGACTTGACAGCTCTTTGGGAATCTTTTTGGCATCCAGGGCTTGCAGATGGTCTTCTCCAGATCCCCACTTTAAGAAAAGTTTTTTTAAAAAAATGTTTTCATTGGCTCCCTGCCCTCTCACTGCTCTCCACATCTGCCTCATTCTTCTTCCTGCTCTTGCTGCTCTACAGCTGTCCAGCTGCTGCTGCATCCACTGTTGAGCAGCAAACTGCCCTGAGTGACTTGATGGCTCTGCTGTCCCTGCTGTTGGGGTCCTATGGCTCTAACCCCACCACCACCATTCTGCTCTGGCTAAGTCTCCTTCCTTTCTCTGTGTTGTTCTAGCTTGGTCCTCACTACTAAAGGCCGTCAAGAAAAGGCCACTCAAGGCAATTTATCCCCATTGGGACTAATGCCCCAATACTATAAAAATCAGAAGAGGAAATTATATCCCAGCAAATTTATTCACTAAGTCTGATCAGCTAGCTTATACAGCTTGAGAAGGGGTCATTGGACTAATTGTGGCTATTTGTTTTACATGGATTACAACCTTGATCACCAGTTACAGCCATGAAAGTTTTGCTCAGGCTAACTGCAACTTCACCTGTTTGGTACAATGTGGTGATTTGAATATGTTTGGCCCAGGGAGTGGCACTATTAGGAGGTGTGGCCTTGCTGGAGGGAGTGTGTCACTGTAGGAGTGGGATTTGAGACCTAGAAGCTAGTCTTTTCCTGTTTGTTTGCCTTCGGAACAAGATCTAGAACTCTCAGCTCCTCCAGCACCATGCCCGCTTGGATGCTGCCATGATTCCCACCATGATAATAATGGCCTGAACCTGTATGCCAGCCCCAATTAAACATTGTCTCTTATAAGAGTTGCCATGGTCATGGTGTATCTTCACAGCACCAAACCCCTATGATACACAGCCACAGCACTCTTTCCTAGGCCATCAGGGCCTTTCCATAAGGTGGGAGCGATTGCAGAGTGATGGAGAACAAAGCTTCTTACCCTGTGGGTGCAGCAGCATGGGGTCAGATAACTGAGGATGGAGGTCATAATATTTTTTCCTACAGTAAATGGTTTCCGGATGAGCAGGACCACACAATGATTTGAAGGAATGAGTTCAAGATGTTTCTGTCAGCTTTTGCCTGTGTTGTGTGGCACAGCTTCACTGCAGCCTTGGCTCTGAACATACGACATGTGACAATCTGCTCTGTGCCCGCCTTCATGCTGTGCAAAGTCAATGAACACTTCAGCTCAGACTCAAGACTACTGGATGCTGTCAGTGGTAGTGTGTTTAGATTATCTGCTTTTCAAGCATAATTGTCTCGTTATTGAAAAGTGAAGGCTTTTCATATTTTTCTGCCATTGTTCCTCCGCACTTAAATCGCAAATTAGTATATCTTTGACAAGCAGATCTATAGAATAAGGATGCAAATTTACTTTCATCTTTAAGAAAGGGCAAGATTATATACATACACATAAATATACATATAATTGCTTTAAGATAATTTTCGCTCTGTATGCTTTACTACCAGTAATAGTTTTGATTTGTATACTTCTATTATACACCTATGTACCTGGAGTCACATAAAATTTCTTGGATGGAAAAAGGTCACACTAGAAAAAGGTTAAGGAGATCCCAGTGTAGTGTCATTGCAGCTTGTGAAATGGAAAGTCTGGTGTAAACTGTTGTTAAACAGCCATGGCTGGGGCTGTTCTTTTGGGAGCTTCAGCAGTCAGACGAGATCAGCATGATTCCATGATCAGTGTACAGATCTGCTAAGTGTCTGTAGTATGTTCATGGTGTGTGCCGACATGCAACTGACACTGCTTTTGCTTCAGGCAACCATGGCAACAAGGGAGCTTTCAACAGCCACTAATTAGAGTAAAGCTGCTCTAGCCTCCTATGTGTTTTATTTATAAAAAAATGAGCATCAGAAGTAGTTCTTATAACGTGAACTTAAATATCTTATCATTAAGAGTAATAACACTTTTAAATGGACTTTAACAGTGCTTGGTACCTGCCCAATGTCCCATGAAAGAGGTAGGTCCCACTTTTCTGTCTCACTGAAACTTAGGTTAATTGTACTTTCCTTCGCCTTATCCCCCTGCCCTCTGCCAGGCTACCATGTTATACTCGGCACTGGAATATTCTTTCTCTCCCCCTGTTCCACGCTCTAAAGCCTCGGGTGCTCTTCTCTTCTTGACGCTTCCTAGCTGAAGTGTCAGTGTCTTCCCATGATCACACACCTTCGAGGCTTTTCTCCAGTTAGCTTGCTTTTGTCCTTTGAGAAGTGGCAGGGTCCATCTGTGGGTACTGCTAATTTGATACATTAGCTCGATACAAACTTTTTTTTTTTTAATTTCACTGATTGTTGAACTTATAGCTGGAAATTAATTCCACATAGATCTCCAATAATTATCTCCAGGATTCGAATAAAACAAGTAAGTATCAAGGGGGTTCCGTGGCAAAAAATTAAAAGCATGTATTTCTTTTACTTAACTTTTTGAGAAGTAGAGCTGAGGACTTGAGTACCCGATCAAGAGTTAAAAGACACCCTCTAGGGCCTCTCTGGCTACACATTCACTCTGACAACCACAAAGCAGGCTGCTGGTACGCTTGGTAAACTGTGCTCTAAACCAAGTTGTCAGGCTTAAGTGTCCTTGATGCTTACTTCTTTTGCATGGGCATGCCCCTGCTTCAGGCATGTCTTATTTTCCTGTCTCTTAAGACAAAGATTTTTACCTTGGGTGAGAAACTCTTGTCTCAGAACAGGAGCAAAAGTGACATGCCCGTTTCCTGACTCAGTGACAATGATTCGTGTGTAAATTGAGGATATTGCTACAGGGGTGTTTTATTAGCCAGTCAAAATATTATTTGAAAGTTTAAGTGTACTGGATAGCTTTGTGTCAACTTGACACAGCTGGAGTTATCACAGAGAAAGGAGCTTCAGTTGGGGAAATGCCTCCATGAGATCCAGCTGTAAGGCATTTTCTCAATTAGTGATCAAGGGGAGAGGACCCCCTTGGGGGTGGTGCCATCTCTGGGCTGGTAGTCTTGGGTTCTATAAGAGAGTGGACTGAGCAAGCCAGAAAAGAACATCCCTNCATGGCTTCTGCATCAGCTCCTGCTTTCTAACCTGCTTGAGTTCCAGTCCTGACTTCTTTCAGTGATCAACAGCAGTATGGAAATGTAAGCCAAATAAACCCTTTTCTCCCCAACTTGCTTCTTGGTCATGATGTTTGTCCAGGAATAGAAACCCTGACTAAGACAAATTGGTACCAGCATAGTGGGGTATTCCTGTGACAACCTGACCATGTTTTGGGGAGGACTGTGGAAGGACTTTGGAACTTTGGGCCAGAGGATACATTCGGTATTAAGAGCTCTTTGGAATGTTGTGTAGGAGCTTGGAAGATAATGTTGAGAACAGTGCAGAAGATGGAGGCCTGGATTATGTAATTTCAGAGGGAAAATTAAAGACTCTTTTCAGGGCCATTACTATTTTGGATTGTGAAGATTCTGTGGTTCTGGTTAGCTGGGGCTGAAGAATCAGCTGTGATTAACAAGATACCAGAACCACTAAAGTGAAACCTTTTCCTTACTGGGACTATTGATGCTGGTTAGCTGGAGCTAAGGAATTAGTGGTGATTAAGAAGAGACCAGCATCATTGAGGTGACGTCTTCTTGGAAGTGTTTTCTGAGAGCACAGACTGCTTGTGGACGTTGTACATCGTGGTGCGCACTAGGCTCCGCACCACGATGTACAACGTCCACAAGCAGGTGCTCTAAACCAAGTTGTCAGGCTTAAGTGTCCTTGATGCTTACTTCTTTTGCATGGGCATGCCCCTGCTTCAGGCATGTCTTATTTTCCTGTCTCTTAAGACAAAGATTTTTACCTTGGGTGAGAAACTCTTGTCTCAGAACAGGAGCAAAAGTGACATGCCCGTTTCCTGACTCAGTGACAATGATTCGTGTGTAAATTGAGGATATTGCTACAGGGGTGTTTTATTAGCCAGTCAAAATATTATTTGAAAGTTTAAGTGTACTGGATAGCTTTGTGTCAACTTGACACAGCTGGAGTTATCACAGAGAAAGGAGCTTCAGTTGGGGAANTGCCTCCATGAGATCCAGCTGTAAGGCATTTTCTCAATTAGTGATCAAGGGGAGAGGACCCCTTGTGGGTGGTGCCATCTCTGGGCTGGTAGTCTTGGGTTCTATAAGAGAGTGGACTGAGCAAGCCAGAAAAGAACATCCCTTCATGGCTTCTGCATCAGCTCCTGCTTTCTAACCTGCTTGAGTTCCAGTCCTGACTTCTTTCAGTGATCAACAGCAGTATGGAAATGTAAGCCAAATAAACCCTTTTCTCCCCAACTTGCTTCTTGGTCATGATGTTTGTCCAGGAATAGAAACCCTGACTAAGACATTAAGCAAAAGTATTTTCTGTTCGTATTTGCTTTCAACTTGAAAGGAACTGCTTTGTGTTGTCTTTTAGTTTTCATTATATTCCCACTTCCAGGGCCAACGTCCTGTGAGAGTTGTGGTCAGCACTGATGTCTCACATGGAGCCTTCGTACCTTCTCTGCTGTATTGTTTATCCTGGACCTTCCTTTCTAAAGAGGTGTTCTTGTCCTCTGAAACATTTTCCACACCCTGGGTCTCCTATTGCCCAGGCTAGCCTTGAACTCTTGATTTAGTTGAAGTGACCTTGAACTTCTCATCTTCCTGCCTCCGCATCCTGCATCCTAGGATTATAGATATGTGCTGTCGTGATTGTTTTAAGCAGTGCATAGGATCCATCAAACCTGAGCCTATTGTGCAGGATAGTCAAGAACTCTACCAACAGAGCAACAGCCCTAGCCCTGAAACTTGTCAAGCAACCACAATGCAAACTTAGTGGAATGATTCCTCACTCCTTTGTGTTAGAACACGCCAATATTTCTCTAGAGTTTGCTTAAAAAAACAACAACAACAAACAAACAAAAACTTGTACTTAAACTGCATGTGTTGCTTCAAAATTGTGTGTGTGTGTGTCTTCATGTATGCCTCCGTGTACATGTGGAACTTAGAGGACAACTTCCATGAGTTGATTCTCTCTTTCCACTCGGGGAACCATCTTGCATAGTCAGATTTGGTTCTATTCACTAAGCCATCTCACCAGTCTCTTGTGGATGAATTCTTTGGGGTATATGGGAGTGTATGGAGAGATGAAAGGAAAGGGAGAAATGTAATTATATTGTAATCTCAAAAACAGTTTAAAAAAAGAGTGGAGGAGAAACCTTCCTTTTGGTGACAAATGCATCCAGGAGAAGTGTCAGTATGACAGCCTCTGTGGTGCTAACTGCGAATGCTCCTCCACTGTCCCAGTTTCTTTTCACTTGTTATTTAGAGACAGGGTCTCACCAACTAGATCAGGCTGGACTTGAACTCATTATGTAGCACTAATATACTCTAAACCTTTTGATTTTCCTGTCCCAGATTACCTGGGATTGTTGTGTACCACTGAGCCTGGTTTATGTGGTGCTGCTACCAAACCCAAGGCCTCCTGTATTTGAAGCAGCACTCTGGCAACTGAGCTACATTTAGGATCCTGAAGCATCATTTTCAGACTTTCACTTTTCTCTTGGGTATCTCCGAGCTTCAGGTCTTTGTAGCCTTTGTGTTAAAATATTTCTCAGCTCACACCTTTTCTCTGCTATATCTGGTAAGCTTCCGGATTCCTTTTTTTTTTTTTTTTTTAATTTTTTATAGATATTTTAAAATATTTCATTTCTTTTTTTATTGGTTATTTTCTTTATTTAAATTTCTAATGTTATCCCCTTTCCAGGTCTCTCCTTTGGAAACCCCTATCCTTTCCCTTCTCCCCCTGCCTCTATGAGGGTGCTCTCTCACCCACCCACCCACTCACCCACTCCTGCCTTCCAGCTCTGGCATTCTTCTACACTGGGGCATTGAACCCCTTCAGGCCCAAGGGTCGCTCCTCCCACTGATGTCCAACAAGGCCATCCTCTGCCACATAAGTGGCTGGAGCTATGGGTCCCTCCACGTGTAGTCTTTGGTTGGTGGTCCAGTCTCCAGGAGCTCAGGGGGTCTGGCTGGTTGACACTGTTGCTCCCCCTATGGTGCTTCAAACTCCCTCAGTTCCTTCAGTCCCTTCTCCAACTCCTCAATTGGGGTGCTTCTGGATTCTTAAAGCGGTACTAAGAAGTGTCTGTGGCCAAAATTCCCAAATAAATAGAGATAAGAATTTGTGGTGAAATGATACAAGAGGTTTAAGGATTTGATTTCCTAGAAGATTAGACTATGCAATAGCTTACAGATTTAAAGGTCTATTCTAGACTTCTTTCCACCCAGATATTCATGAAGAATGAGTGGTTGTTCACTGCCTTTTTTTTTTTTTTTTAGAAAAATTAGTGAGTGATGATTGTGTGATAGACACTCTTAAGATTTCCATCATCACCTGTGAATACAGACAGCATTCCTCCAAAGATCAGACCATTGTTGTCCCTTCTTTTCCCCAGTCCTTCATCCTATTTCCCTGTGTGCATTGGCTCACCGCTCTATTTGCATCTCTCAAACAAATGCACCTTAAAATGACCTTGTCTTCATTTTCTTCTCCCCCTGCCCCAAATATAGGCATTCAATTCTGTCACATAATTTATTTCTGAAATATCTTTCATTTGTACTTTCCTTTGTCAATGTTCATGGCCATAGCTTTCATCTAGGCCCTCAATGAATAGCTGGTAGTAATGTAACACATGACCTAAAGTTTCCTCACTGTAAAATGTGATCCACTCATGGCAACAACACACAGCATCATGCCATTTCTACATTTAAACTGAATCTAAAGTATGTAACTATAGGACCTTTTAATCCATGGTTTTAATGTAACAAATGGCCCTAGTTCCTAACAGTTTTTATCTAAATCTTGTATTTATTGAGATTTATTTGTTTTTATCTTAGGCATTTGGGTGTTTTGCCTGAAATATGTGTTTGTACCACATGTGCATGCAGTATCTTTGGGGTCCAGGAGAGGGTGGCTGATGCCCTGGAACTAGAGTTATAGATGGTTATGAGTTGTGTTTTTTTTTTTTTTTTAATGTGGGTGGTAGGAATCAAACCCAGGTCCTCTGGAAGAGCAACCACAGCTATTAATGGCTGAGCAATCTCTCCAGCCCCCAAAGCTTTTATTTTATACTTATTCTGAAAGACAAATGTCATAATTACTCTGTGGTTGTTTCTTTTCCTTTATTATTTTTTTAATGTAATTTCACATCACTTCTCCTTTTCCTTCCCTCCAACTCCTCCCCCATGTGCCTACTCCCCTTTAAATCCATGACCTATTTCTTTCTGTTATTGTTATATATTGTATATAAATAACTATACATGTAAATACACCACACTCAGTCTATTTAGTTTCACTTGTTTGCACACTGAACAGGGACCACTATAGAAAACCACAACTGTTCAAAATGTAAAGGATTGTCTAGTGGTGTTGCATTGTTAGATTTCTGTGTCAGATGCTAGCTTGTATAAGTGGCTAATTGTGATTAACCGTTGTTGGGTGCCTACCAAGTCCTGCATGGTCATGGAAGGGATGGTACAACATGGTTTCCTCCCCTAGAACAGATCCAGCAGGGCATAGGCTTCCATGAGTGCTGCTGGTTGCTGGGTATAAGGCTTGTTTGCATAAATAAATATATAATTTACTTCATGTTCTTCCTTTGGGAAATATTCTCCTTGCCAAGGTTTTTGGGAAATGTCCAATCTGTTAAGCTTAATGACTCGATGATAATCAGAGATAACACAAATCCAGGAGGCAAGTGCAATCTAATGTCAGCAAAATGGTAGAATGCTGTGACCTTCAGGACAGCCCTTAAGACTGTGGGAAGGAACTCTGCAAACATCAGTTCAAAAATATATAGACAGGATTTCTCAACTGTGCAAAATATAAGGATGAAATATGAATTATATGACGGGGCTTCATGGACCTAAAGGAACAAAGACAGCATGTCAGAAAGATATTAAGGGGCGGTGATAGACCAGTGACTCATCAGGCGGACAGCACAGGATCATTCAAGTGCACAGGCTCAGGTTTCTGGTAAGTAGGGATCATGGGGCTTAGCAATGAGCCAGGGTGCCATCCTGGCTCTTGCAGCTGCTCCTGCTCCTCACATCTCCCCCTTTTTGTTTAATTAACTTGGCTCTGGGATTGCATCTTTCTTAGGTTGCCCTCAACCATGTTACATCCTTACCCATCATTGGTGTGGTAAACTCACTTTCACCAACCTGTCTTAGGTTGGTATGCACATGTGAGAGTCTTACTTGTCATAGATTAACGATCCATCATACTGAGCCAAACATGAGGCAAACCACCTGACTCTATAGCTGCCACAGCTTGAGTCAGCAGTCATTGGTCGGCCTATGCATGCCTGTGCATGCATACCATCCACCACAGCATCTCCAATCACTGCTGTAACAATGGCGGCTATAATTCCAAAATCTCTCCTATTCCTTAGGAGCACTGACAACTGACCCTCCTGCACCTCCAGAGGCCAGGGTACGGCTGTGGGTATTCTGGTCACCATCGCCAGGGGATGTCTAGTAGTGTTCCAGCATTGAGACAAAAAGCATGTGATATTGGAGCATTCTANTTCAAAAGAACTAGTCCTATTACTAACTAAAAAGAAAAAGGGAGGTACCATACATAAGTTTACAATTATTTTCCACAGCAAAAGCACAGACTCCCCTTCAAGGATACATTAAACAAGGCACTGCACAGAATCTTGGATAAAGCATCAACACTCAGGGGAACTGGTAGGGAAGGGCATTCACTATCCCCCATAACTCTCTCTCCTGAGCCATCACCATCCTTATCGGTAGGTTTCTCTCTCCATGGTCGTGTCAAGCGTTCTGGCACCCAAGGGGATTTTCTTGATCCTGTGGAAAGATACACACTGCTCCATGTCCATACCAAAACCTGATCAGGGCCTTTCCATTGTCCAGAGAGGACGTCCTTCCATAGGACAGACACAGATTTAGCAACACGTGGAGAGCAATGACGATCCGCAGCACAATGGCCATCAAAATCCAAATTTAAAAAATTAAGAATAAAAAGAATAAGATTTAATTTATCTTTGGGGGACTTAAATTGTACTCCCATTCCCCCTTTTTGTTTAATTAAAGCATATTTTAAAGTTGCAAAAAAAAAAAAAAGAAAGAAAGAAAGATATTAAGGAAGGAGATAAAGAGATTTGGGGCGTGGTAATTGCAGGGCAAGATTCCCTCCCAGCTAAGTTTATTGTTTGTGCTTACAAAGGTAGGCATATTCCTGAGTTCAAGGTCATCTTGGGACAGAGCTAGTTTAGGCCCAGGCCCAGGTGTGGTGGGAATGGTAATTTCAGGGCAAGATTCCACCCCAGCTAAACTTATTATCTCTGCTTACAAAGGCAGGCAGATCTCTGAATTCATTTCCAATGTTAAAAAAAATAATGTGCTTTCTGCCTTTTTCTAAAATTCAGGGGTCTGGGGTCATGGAATGCCAATTTATTGAATAATCAAATGGGAACCTGGAGTAAATGACTGAGTTAGTATGTAAATAAAAGACTGACCCTGGTCTTTGAAAGCTTGTGCTGTCTGGAGATCTCCAGAAAGTTATCTCAAGCAGAACAGAGGCTGTTAGCTTGCACCCCATGATTATCTTCGAGTCATTCTTTTCACTGCTCTCAAACACCCTTTCCCTCAGGAACCCCTCTCCAAGCTAAGACTGGTTCTGGGATGGTGCTCAGCCCCAGCAGAAATCTACAACACTTCTGCACATAAGGCATAAGCATCATTGTGGGATTATAAGAGGCAGAGAACCCGAACATTTGTGCCTCTTATAAACAATAGGAAACAAGAGGATTGTGCCTCTTATAAACAACAGGAAACTTTACCTATGATATGGCAACAATATGGCTGCCTAAACAAGATACAAAGAAGAATGACATCAGTAGATAATGTATTAGTCAGGGTTCTCTAAATGAATAGAATTTGTAGAACACACACACACACACACACACACACACACACACACACACACACACACTATTTGACTGATTTACAGGATATAGTCCAGCAGACCAATACTGGCTTTCTCACAGTTGAAGGACTGAGACTTCAGGGGTTGTTCAGTTGTTGAAGGAGGATGTGGATGTTTAGCTACCTAGTTCTGGAGTCCAAGAAGATTTTTGGAGAGCTGAGATCTCGAGCCTTTGTTGGGAATCCCGAGGAAGTTAGTTCCAGTGTAGGTGAAAGAATGCCGCAGCAGGAGAATAGATAAACTAGTCAGTGAGAGCGAGGGCAAGCAGCCAAAAGCAAGTTTCCTTTCATGCTCTTTCATGTGGGCAGCCACTAGCAGGTGTAGCTCACATTGAAGGCTGAGTCTTCCTATCTCAAATAATCCAGTTCAGGAAATCCCTCACAGGCATGCCCAGCAGTTTCAGTCTTAGCTGATTCCCATGGTAGACAAGTGAGAACCAAGAAATGACTCTCGCATTGCTACCAAGTCTTATGGGGCCCCAGCTCTAGACAAAGAACTACAGGTGACTAAGGAATGCTGAGAATGGGGGAAATACTCTTCCTCAGGACTGATACCATCCCTCCCTGACTTTGGTTATACAACACTAATTAATCAGCTAGGTTTGTTTTAATTAAAATGTTTTCATACAATATATTTTAATTGTAGTCTTTTCCTTCCCCCAACTCTTCCTCTCTAGGACCTCCCCACCTTCTTGCCTACCCAACTTTAAGGTCCTCACCCTTATCTCTAAAAGAAAATTATAAAACTAAAATAAAATCAAAACTGGCTATGCTCATCTCTATCTTCCCTGTCACCTTTATTTCTCCTTGTGTTTTTAAGGCTAAATTACTTATCTATTTTTGCTGTATATTTTATTCTTGCATTTATCCATTTAATCACTCACTTACTTTATGCACCATGCGTTCATTCTTCTACATAGCTGTTCCATCTCTACAATGTGGTCGATGTGGTCTAATAAATTATAGCATAGTAAAAAGTAATACAGAGCTCATATCTGCATGGATTTTTTTTTAAAACTACATTTCAGTACTAAATAAATAAAAATCAGATAAATGTAGCAATAATATGATTTGATATAATGAAAAATTTCTTGAATAACAACAAAAAGAACAGTTTATAAGGCTAGAAGTTGTCAGAGTCAAGAAATTCCTTAGTGCAGTGGCTACTGTAACAAAAATAACGTAGACACTACTTTATACAGAAAAAAGGTTATTTCTTATAGTTCTAAAGGCGAAGATGTCCAAGCTCAAGATGCAGGTAGATTTCAGCCTCTGGCGGGGGCTGCTCTTTGTTTTTTAGGTGATATCACATTAATGTGTGCTCTGAGAGGAGAGAGTCCTAGTGGAAGGCAGGTCATCTAGCCTAACACGAGGTAAAGCCTCCTTTGTAAGAGTTTTTATCTCACTCACAAAGGAAGTGTACCAGGTCTTAGATCAACCCCTTAAACATGGCTTCTTTATCCCTTTTTATTGGCAACTAAATGCTGGAAAGGACACCGTGAGCCCATTACTGGGAGTTACCTGAAGTAACAGTGGTAGCCATGGTGGCATGCTTTATATGGACTTGATACAGGTTATGTGAGAAATAGGAGGCAAGAATAAAATGTGAATATCAATGAGAGTTGACATCACTTTCTGGGGTGAAGCAGACTAACAAGACATAAGTTAAAGGGAGGATACATTATTTACAGATTAGTGTCTCTCATTAGGGAGAAGCATGGTGAAACAGAGCTCATTGAGGGGACCCTTGGGGCAGAACAACTATGAAAGGTCACATTTTGGAATCATTTCTAGCTCCACCACTGTGCATTCTTGAATCTTAATTTTTTTAACTGACATAAAATAGTAGCACATATTCATGGAATATAATATGATGATTTGGTATGTGTACACAATATGTAGTAATCTATATCTTAGGACATGCATTTTTTTGTATTACCTGTAAAATCTGCTAAGGTTCTTATAGTATGCATATTGAAGTGTTTTCTTCTCGATATTACTGTGTAAGCTAACATTGCCAGTTCTTCCTCTACCTAACACATATTTTCCGGTCTCCCTCTATTTTCCACCTCTACCCTCTGTCGTTATCCTGAGTCCCTGATTCTACTCTCCCATTCTGTGAAGTAAACTTTTAAAACTTCCACATATGATTGGAACATATGGTATTTGTCTTTCTCTGCCTGGCTTATTTCACTTAGCACAATGTTGAGTCTTAAAACTCTAAGATGGGAAAGTGCCCGGTAGCTTAAAATCAAATGTTTGTTACCCAAAGACATTTAGAGTAATAGCCCCCAGATCCCAGCACACATTACCAAGCTCTTCAGAAGTTTTCAACTTAAAACACGATCTTCAACATGGGTCACAATGATAATCTAAATGTGGGGCGCAAGCAAGTTAGTAAAAAAACAAGCAAGCAAACAAAAACAAACAAACAAACAAACAACAACAACAACAAACCCAAAAGAACAAAAACAAAGAGCAAAAATCCTCCAAAACTTAGCAAAGATATAATTAATAAAAGAGAAATATTGAAGTACAATTTCTTCATTTGTTTTCTATCTGTGCACATGGCACTCACATGATCGTTATCTTTTTAACAGGGAGCACATGTATGGATCATTTATTACCCAGGAGAAAGGGAACAGCCCATGGTCATAGGAAGAACAGGAAGCATTGGAAGGCCAGGGCCCAACTCTGCTTTGTTTACATCCAGAAAGAGACAAAACCTTCCCAAGCTTGCTTCCATTAACTGTGAAGTAGGATAATTTTATAGACCCTGCCTATCTCGTAGTGTTTTGGTGGCCTTTTGCCAATCAACTTTATAAACAGAAGGTTTTTGTCCTGCCCCCTACATAAATCATGAAACTTTATAGCTGACGAGGCAATCCCCTTGATTACAAATTTCTCTTTTACCAGGCTGTTACAAAGATCTCAAAGATCATCTATATATGGTGACAATACTCCTGTAGCAGGACAGGCCATTATCATGCCCAAGCAGTTCTAAATCGAGGCCTAAGTGAGTTACAAGGCAAGTTCAAGGAAGTACTATTAATGTCTTTCTGTATTGTAGTGATTGGTGTACTCAATTTATTTCCCAAAGAGATGATAAATTCCTGAATGTTAGAAACCATGTCTTGTATAATATTCTCATATTCCCACTATTGGCAGCAGTTATGAGCTCAATAAAGATTAGTTATATATGAATCAGTGCAAGTAGGGAGGTAGGCTGCAGAGCTGTATCACTACATATATAAACACTCCATAAATCTTCCAGTCCATATATACAGTTCCCTTGCTTCTCCATGTCTCTGCTTTTGGAATGTCCATATTATGAAACTAGATTAGTTTTCTTGGGCCATGTTCCTTATTCCCTAGTGTCATGCTTACCCTCCCATAAATATTTCCAAAGACATTCCAGAAAGATATGCACACCTCAATTTTCCTAAGAAAAGTATACTTGCTGTAAATGTTTTGGCAAAGTTAGTTCCATTTCTTGAAGTCTGTGGAAGACATGGTATAACAATATAGCTCCTTTTATTCCTTGATCTTAGGCATGCTGCAATGGCTTCTGCTAGGTATTTTACTAAAGGCAGAGAGTAAAATTGCCCAGAACACTAGAAAACTCATCACAGAAGTGTACTCCTAGGTTATTTCCTGACCTCATTTCGAGAAGGTTAAGCTGTGACGAGGTTGTGGATACAGGAAACAGCTGCAGAACACACTGTCCGGAAATCTGCCTCTTGTTGTCTTAAGCCAAACTTGTTATCTCTTCTGAATGTAAGCTTTTTGAACAATGTCATTGTCAAGTACATTCCAAACACAGTGTTAATTTCAAAACATGACTAGACAAGAATATTGAGCTTGCCCAAGTACTGAGAACACCTGGCCCTGTTTCACAACTCAATCTAAAATACAAATGGGACTATTTAGATCATAACCCAATGTAGCCTTATCCCTTTAAGTGTGTGGTGCCAGTAGACAAAGCATTCAATAAGCATACATAGCTAGACTTTTCCAGTTCATGTGAGTTTTGTTTTGGGGTTGTGTTGATTAGTACTTGAGATTATGACATATCAGACCAAATTTGTATCTCAGAAGTTAGGAGGAGGTCAGGAGTCGGCTACTAGCTACTATGTTTGTCAGTAATAAACTCACATGTTGGACAAACCATTTTATCCTTTAAGATTAATATTCTTATCAGTGAAGATAGTTGAACTGAATTTTGGATCTTTTTCCAGGTATCATGTTCTTTAGTGTTAATCACTTATAACACAATGCAAATTTAACTCCGTCATCTAGTAAGTTCAGAGGGGCTGAGAAGTACTGAATGCCAGAAGCAGATTAGTTGATTCCTTACATTATGAAATTTTTTTTTCATGAATTAAAGCGAAGTTCTAGGCTAGAAATTACATGGTAAATAACAATTCCTTTTAGGTATTGGGTGAGAACTCTCTATTATCCCAGAGTTGGACACAAATGTTCAGAGCTAAAATTAAAAGGACACTTGGGATGTCTGTGTCTATCAGGCTGGTTAATGGATGTTAACCATTAAGTTGTATCTAGACTACTTTTTATTTATTTATCATTTTTGGTTTTTTATTATTTGTCAAAAATTATTTTTACATATGCGTATGTGCCTGTTTGTCTGTGTCTCCACCAGTTGTGTGCTTGTCTCTATAGAGGTCAGAAGAGGGCATAGGGACAGTGGAAGTACAGTATTAAGTTGTACTAAGCATCTTGGTATGGGTGCTGGAAACTGAACCTGAGTCCTTTGCAGAAGCAGTACGTCCTTCTCATTGTTGAGCCACTTCTCTAGTCTAGTATTTTAAAACATAACAAATATCTGTTTTACTTTACACAGGACTACGGTTTTCTGTAAATGAGAGTAGAAAATTAAACCAACAGCAGAATGACTAAGGCTAAGCAGAAAGAGGCAGAGCCTTGTTTCCCTGGTGGGGAGTTTCTTTGGGGAAATCTTTTCCTTGAGTGAAGGGATCCAAACCCAGCAATCCTAGAAGAGCCTCATGGAGATTCTGACTTATCTGTGTGACAAACTCCAAGGCAGAGGATGTGCAGAACCCTCAGTGACAAACTGTCATGCCTCCGGAAATGAGAGGTAGAAGGTCTGGGTAGGGGAGCAGGAGAGGAACAAGGTTCCTGCTGAACTTTGTCATATGACAATGCCCCCAAAGCCCTTGTAGTCAAGGACAACCTAGAAGCAAGAGGCTGCGGGGCACAAGATTATGGGATGGCACATACGAGGCTTGAAAATTTCAAGTTTGGATAAATCTCCTGGGGCTGAAACTGTATAGTTAAAAGACTATAAAAGTCCTGTGAACAACTTGCTTCTGAGTCCTCTAGCGAGGCACACAGCAGACATCATCTCACAGAGAAGGCCCCTCATCTGCCCACGACTTTCCACTTCTCTCTGTTTCCTAAGTGGAAGGGATTCAGAAAATGGATGAGGAAAAGCGGATGGCATACTCCACGACCTTCTCCATCCATACACTTCAAGATGATGCTAATGGCCTAGGGAGAATTGGACAACGGAGGATGTGGGGCTAAAGTTCAGAGAAATGAATCTATTTTATCTATTCATGAATTTGACTCCTTGGTAGCTTAAAACCCATAGGAAATGAGGACAGTTTCAGAAAGAGTTAGTGAGGGGAGGGCCCTGGTGGCAGAGGGAAAGGGCTGTTAAAATTAAAACTCAGGGTTGGAGAGGAGCTTTAGTAGCTGGCAGGGCTTACATATCTTGCAGAGGACCCAGGTTCACTTCCCGGCACTCACACAATCAGGTGGCTTCCAGCTGCCTGTAACTCCAGTTCCAGGGGATCTGACACTCCCTGGCTTTCTGAGGTACCTGAATGAGAGTGGTACACCTAAAACTCAAATGCACATACACCACACACACACACACACACACACACACACACACACACACACACCACCCCCCACACGCATTGTCATACACACATGCATACTCTCATTCAACTAGATAAAAACAAAGTAAATCGCTTCCAAAACATGAGAATAATTATATTTGCTTATTTTTTTTGATGCAGAATTTGCTCGGTAGCTCAGGCTAGCCTCAAACTTGTAAACACCTTGTGTCAATCTTCTGCACACTAAGATTCCAAAGTTTTGTCACCAGACATAGTGTAAACAATGCAAGACACTTCATTTTCCTTCTCTATCTAAAACTTTTAACAATCTGACCTCCAAATGTTAGAATTTCTAATTTTTCATAATCACTAAATTGTGATTTGAGTCTAAAGTATGCCCCATAGACCCATGTTTTTAAACACTTGAAACCCAATTTGTGGAACTATATTGAAAACTAGACCCTTGACGTTGTAGGTCTGGGCTAGGTAGAGTGGGTCACCATGGGTGAGCCTTTGAATGTCATTTGTCTGGCCTCAGTCTGGTCTGTGTTGTTTTCAATGATTTATTTATTTTATGCATATGAGTAACACTGTAGCTGTCTTCAGACACACCAGAAGAGGCATTGGGTTCCTACAGATGGTTTTGAGTCACCATCTGGTTGTTGGGAATTGAACTCAGGACCTCAGGAAGAGCACTCAGTACTCTCAACTGCTGAGCCATCTCTCCATTCCCCCCCCCCCCGTGCTTTCTATCTTCTACCATGTAAACACCCCTCTGCCTTACACTCCCCTCACCAAGGCTCCACCAGAGAAACTGAAGTCCTTCTGAAGCTGAGAACTAAGATAAACCTTGTTTCTGTCAGATTTGGTTAATTGTGCTAACACAATCCAGAATGGGGAATGACGTTGCTCCTGCTACTATTGCATAGATCGGTTACTATGTTACTTGAGGAAAACCATGAAATACTAGCTTCCATAAAAAAGAAAGATGCTACTCCTACTCTTCCAAGTTATGCACAGAAAAATGTTTCTACCTGGTTTTTATGGGGAAGTGATTCTCCACGAGCAGTTTCATATTATTGCGTGCTCCAGTATATAAAATTGACTAGCAAGCAAGCCCTGGAAGGTAGATGTTCAAGTTCCCAGAGACTTATCCACCAAGAGCCCTTGCTAGCATTCTGTTGATCAAGAAAAATTACTTTTGTTTACATTCACAGTTTAAGTTTCCCCCTTTCCTTCTGCTCTGAAAAGGAGCGAAGTGAGTATCGTTTGTCATATATATATGCTTGAGTAATACCTGCAGTATTGTCTTGTGGTATGAATCCTGCTGAAAGCCAAGGTGAACAATTGGACCTCCTTTGGTGATAGGTAACTGGCACTAAAATACTGTACAACGACTCAGCTACAGCTCATATTTCTGGAGGTATATGTAACATAGACTATAGACATGTATTTTATGCATACATGATATATAGTTATGGTCATATAAAATCTACTGTACTTAGTATATACATATAAATTTCAATAGTCAAAATAGTATTTTGAGGGTTAGCAATTGTATCCTTCTGTTTAAAAACATGATATAGTAATCAAATAAAAAGTTTTAATCTAGTATAAAGCATTTTATGTTATTCCTACAATGCTATTTTAGAGCTAATGATATTTTAATTTATCTGCAGAATAAAATAACCCAATTTCATATTTCTTAGATAGTGTGAGCATATTTGAATCTTAATAATATTAGAAGTACATACTACAATGATCTATTACTAAGACAGAAATCTATTACTATTCAGAGGAACTTAAGTATTTCACAGTTAAAGCCTAAGCTTGGTGAACATTTTGATTTGAGAATCCTTATGTATCTGTAAGTGCAGGAATAAAAGCAACAGATTAGTGAAAAATCTACATTTAAACAAGTATGTTTTGTAATCAAGTTGAAGTTCATGTAACAATTATTAGCTCTCCTTGATAATAAGGCATTCAGATACAAACAATGGTACAATCTCAACTTTGGAGGAAGGTACTGAAAAACAATTGCATCTCAGGGAGACATCCTGAATACCAGGGCAAAAGAGAGAAGGCTTAAAACATGCTGGGGTCTGAGGAGAATGCAGAAATGCTTGGGAATTATTCCTCAACCTTGGCTGCACAGGAGATCTTCCTGTGAACTTAAAAAAAAGATGCCTACTCAAGACCCTAAACAAGATGAAGAATTTTGAAACAGTACTCTTGTGATTCCCTGCAGATTCTCATTGCATTTCAATTGAAATGCACTGTCAGGGCCCTGAAGAGTGAAATTGGATTTAATGAGAAATGAATAAATTCCCCCATCTGTAAACTACCATGAGTGTCTCAGGTTAGATGGTTAGAAGTTGGGCACATGCTAGGGACAGCATATAATGACAGGGACTGTCTGCAGAAGGCTGGGATGGAGACATCTCAGAAGCCTGTGGCAGCTCCTTTTAGAAAAGGATGCCATCTGGGACCCTGAGAAGCAGGAGACACATCCCTCCAGGGGACCTGCCATCTGAAATAAGGGACTACCTGCAGTAGACCCTGATGGAGACATGTCAGTAGCCAGTGACAGCTCTTTGTAAAAAACAGTTGTTCGCATTTCACCTAGCCTTAGCCCTGGACAATGACTGTATAGATTTCATTTGTGTGTGACTGCTTTCCAGTTGGCCTTGGTGTGCAAAATTATTCTATTCTATCTGACTTTCTTACTTCTTTCTCCTTCTGCTCTGATGAATTCTGTTAAACTAGATGTTACTTGATGTTATGATTCTCAAACAATTAAGAATCGAGGCATAGTGTCACAGCACAGCACAACACAGCACAGCACAGCACAATCCTGATGGCCCAGGTGCATGCTGTGTGTTCTCCTTTTGGAAACAATGCAATCACTGAACAATGGTAGTTCCAGATTAATGCTTGACTTGCAAAGAAAGTTTGAAGAAATTATTAGAAAATGAAATAGAGCCAACATTGGGACCCCAAGAAAGAAAAAAAAAACTATTGAAGTTATGAAATAAGTTTGGCACAACATTTGAGAGTGGTTCCTGGATAAGCAAGTATAGAATATGTAAAATTTTATATTAGTAAAACTAAGTCAAAACACTGGGACTCTTATGAGAGTCATTGTGTGTAATGTGCAGAAGCAGAAAGCTAGCAGAACTACTGAGTTAAGGGTTAACTTGATTCTTTCTGGCCACTGCCTGGCAGCTTTGCCCATGCCATTTATCATTAGAGCTTCACAAGAAAATGCAAGTAGCTGGCCTCAGAGCTCTGAGCTCTGAAGCGTAATAAGTCAAAGTTAAAGTTTAAATAATGATACATTTGCAATTAGTATTATTTTGGCTATAGGCCAGGGAATAGGGAAGCTTGAAACTTTGGGGGAACCATTGTAATTCTTGATTCTTTGTGGGACATGGTTATCCTTGGGAATTTGATTCGGGAATAAGTATACATGTCTTTTTTTTTTTTTTTTTTTTTAATCTGCTTTTGGAGTATCAATAAAAAACTGGGGCAAGAAAAAGGCTAGAGAGCAGCGAGTAGAGAGTGAGTGAGGAGTATGTGAGGTGAATGTGGAGAGTGAGTGAAGAGTGAGCGAGTAGAGAGCAAGAGCAAGTGAGAGAGCGAATGCGGAGAACATGAAGAAAGAATGTGAAGAGAGAATGTGAAAAGTGAGTGAAGAGAAAATGTGAGGCGTGTATAGAGAATGTATGTGTGAGTGAAAGGAGAATGCATGTGGTATGTATGTGAGAAATGCATGAAGAGTGAGTGTGAGAGTGAAAGGGCGTATAGGAGTGTGGGATTTCATGAAAAGAAAAGTGCACAGGAGAAAAGCAGAGTGTGTAGGAGAATGTGGAGTGTGTGCAGCCTCAAGCTGCGAGCGAATGAGCAAGAGAGCAGAGAGTGAGAGAGAAGAGAGAGAAGCTTTCAGCCTTGAAAAATTGCCTGTCAGCTTGTACCCAAAAAGTAGTCTGTGTATATTTATCATGCACCTTCTAGATATCCCTGCTTCCAGTTGAGAACTCCGATCTGTTGTCGAGGCTGGACCCGGACAGGCACATTCCTGAACAAAGTGCAGAGGAATTGCACCTTCTAACGTACAGTACTCCATTGTGAAGATGTATTTTAAACTGCATTTAAGCTACAAAGCCCCCTGGAATGCACAGTAATACTCATTGACCCATCGGCAAAGAGCTCTTGGAACATAAGGCTCATGCCTTATTTATCTTTGTACTTCTAAAAGTTCTAACATGAGGTTTGTCACCCAATCGGCATCCAATAAACTATTGCCAAAAGAGTAAATGAATAAATAAAAGGACAGCACAAATAAGCACACTTTGAGCTCTTGAAACAGCACACACACACACACACACACACAAGATTAAAGAGAAATAGTATCCTTATGGTTTACATTCAAGTGAAGGTTTATAGGGATATGTGAGCTTATGGAATGAATCAAATTAGGTTGATTTATCACAACTTTCAAACAAAATGTGAAGAAACTGGAAAAATATGCATAGGAACATGTCTCTTGTATGGACTGCTTAGGCTGAGAACAAAGCTTCATGCACAGACAATTTAAACAACAGGAGATTTCCAGGAAAAAAAAAAGGTCAGTATTTAAACGAACAGTGGAATTCTTGGAAAGCAATCACATTTTCTTTGGAGTCTCCCTGGGCCCCTGCTTTTTAAAAAGATGGTCTAACTTTGAAAATGAATATGAAACTCCAGTCTCTCTCTCTGTCTCTGTCTCTCTGTCTCTCTCTCTCTGTCTCTCTGACTCTCTCTTTTCTCTCTGTGTCTCTCTGCATCTTTCTCCCTCTCTCTCTCTGTAAATAATGCTTAGATTTAGACATTATGAAGACATTCAGAAACAAATGTATAATCCAAATGTGGTAAATACACTTAAGAAGGCACGAAGAAAGTGAAGACTCATAAAAGCTGTGTGCTTTCGTTCCTCTCTGTAACTTTAAGGAACTATACTGAACAAGCATTCCCGCATTGCTGGTGGCAAAGGAAGGCAAATCTTTGAGACTTTTGCTGTAATCTGACTACTTGCTAACTGCCACCATCCCACCAGCATTTCTGAAAGAAGAAATCAGCTGTGATATTTAGGTGTTTGGGCTCTGGAATGCTAACATCCAGTCCCAGACTATTACTAGATCTGAAATATTATACAAACATTCAGTGAGTATGAAGAATAGACAGTAGACAGGGACAGCATCTTAGTGGAAACACCTTTATTAATGATTATCAAGAGGAAACCAGGGCTGTGGAAGACTCCAGGAAGGAAGGAAAAACGTAACAATACAGAACAGTCACGCAGTGCGAGAGTAGAAGAGCTAGTCTCTAGATAAACAGTACAGTCGATCTGAGGAGTGATGAGAGTTGTCACGGGCTTGAGCTACTTGATAGATGTGGTGGTTTGAATAAGAGTGGTCTACATAGATTCACGTGCTTTAATGCTCCATCCTCACTTAGTGGACCAGTTTGGGAAGGATTAAGGGTGGCCTGGTTGGAGTAGGTATGACACTGAGGGTGCACAAAGACCTACACCAGGCCGAGTAACCCCTTCCCCCTCTCTCTCTCTCTCTCTCTCTCTCTCTCTCTCTCTCTCTCTCTCTCTCCCCCTATTACTTGTGGTTCAGATGTGAGGCCTAAGCTCCAGCTCTAACATTATGTCTGCCTGTTTGTCACCACAAGGATCATGGGCTAGCCTTCTGAAATGGTAAGTAGGCCCCCCAATTAAAACTATTTTTTAAGTAGCCTTGGGGTCTAGCACCTATTCACAGCAATGAAGCAGTAACTAAGGCAGTAGAGAAACTTAGGACACATCTTTTCACTTTTCACTCCCGTCCTTCAGAAGTGCAGGAAAACCCTGTCTCTGGATTCTGCCCATTAAAGTTACCTTGAGAGGTGAACATTTTTAGCAACTAGCAATTTCCTACTGAGGCTGAAATCAAAGAAGAAAAGCATTTGAAGAAGATTGTAGCTACTGTTAATGGAACTGAATGCGGAAGCAGGGCAACATAGCCACTGAAACACATCCATCCACTTGGTGCAGAGATAAGGGTATATTCCAAGTGCTGGTACTCACAGAGATTTACATGGTACTCAGGAAAGTAAAACTGAACTAATATGGCTAATTAGGGAAGAAACACAAAGGGGATAGAATTGGGAAAAGGTAGAGTTCTTTTTCAAAAATTAAAATTAAGGTTTTTTTTGTTGGGAAAGGAATCTTTCTTGAAATAATGGCATCTATAGAAGAGGTCTGGAGGCATTGTGCTTTTGACAAAGCTAAAGCTAAGACATGGTGAAGTCTTCTTCTTTCTTGGTAAATCATAGAATACTATGCAGCACTAAATCTGGGCTCCAGAGATGGCCCAGAAGTTAAGAGTACATACCAATCTTGAGGACATAAGTTGGGGTGCCCAGCACCTACATTGCGTGGATCACAACTGTCAGCTTCAGGGTATCCAGTGCTCTCCTCTGGCCTCTGTAGATGCCTGCATTTATGTGCATGCCCCCACATACACACGATCAAAATTGGAAACGCTATCTTTAAACTTATGTTTCATATTTTTATAATACCCATAATACAAAAGAAAAATTCTTATGCTACAAATGAATAAATGTGCACTTTAGATATGTGCTCAATTTTATTGATAAGTGTGTATAATTTTAAAAGGCTGAGGTCACAGTACTAAAGCATCAAAGAAGCAAAATACTCATTCTCTCAAAAATCGATATTAAATAAGGAATCATAGAGTCAGCGATGTGAAAGAAAAGTGTTTTGGCAAAGTAAAAATGTAAGAAGTAGAAACAGGTGTGTGCTAATGTGAAGGCAGTTCTACTTTTTGAAAAAAAAGTCTCTTTTGTGTGTGCTTTGTTGAAGCCTCTGCTTATATCTTAATGAGGTGAGCTTTATGAAGCTGGGAACTGAGTAGAACTTAATAATATTTTTATTTTATTACTTTTCCAGAACAAAGACTTTGGTCATCAATGACGGATCCTGGCATACCAAAAAAAAATCAGGTATGAAACGAACATTTCTGAGAAGAAGGTGCCAGGAGAATTCTCTTTGATTTTGTCCTTAACTCAATGGTCTTTGGATGCCCTAATGTCTCATTTCTAATCAGACAGAAAGAAAAAATAATCAGGTGTCTCGATTGCCAAAACTGAGGCAATCATGCCTCCGTTTTTATAACCAAGGTGGTAAAACAATGTCAAAGACAGAAGACATCTTGTTCCAAACACTGAAAAAAAAAATCTGGGTGTTCATGTAGCTTGATTATAATGATGGCATTAGCAATCAGCTGAATAACTAAAAGAATTATCTTCATATACTGTTCATTTTTAGGCCCCCTCAGATGATAGAATTTATAGGTCATATGAAAGGTAAGAGTTTTCTCTTTCCTCAGTTGAGGTGAAACTGCAATTATTCAGTATATTTAGGAGTTTTATAATGGTTGTGTGAGAAGCAGATCCTGATGGAAGTTCTTTATTATGCAAAAAAGACACATTCTAGTCATAACAGTGGCAGGACCTTTCTTTGGGCCCCAGTCATTTCTTTGTGTTTCCCTTTCACATTGGGGCTGGGTGACTTTCACTGTGGCAGTACCCTTTTTTAGTCTGATAATCTCAAAGACTCGTCTCTTGGGCAGGCAAGGAAGGACAAGCTTTTATATATGAAGGCTTGTAATGGACTATTGACAAGACAAACCAAGTGTTCTGCCAGCATTTAGCTCTGTCCACACATCCAACAATTGAAAACATAGGGACACACCTTCATACAATGTGGGGCCATGGGTCATCCCAGCAAATAACTCCAAGCCACAGATTTCCTTTTGGTCAGAAACATTCTAGATGTTCTTTTATAACTAAAAGTTTATGTAAACATAAAATTTTCCATCACATTGCAATATTCTTTTCATCATTAATATTTAGGGTTCAATTTCCAGGGCTGTTACACTTTACAAAAGAAATATTACTACAGCCAAACACTTCTCAACAGTCAGAGACCAGGATTCTCAGAGAAGTTAAGTCTAACTTAAAAAATCTATGATTGAAACTGTACTTGAATAAATTATATTGGCAATGTTTTGAGAGCAATACAATCTTGCTTGTGTGTATTCACATGTCTTTTCTTTATTTAGACAAGCAGTGAAGCATGTATGCACTGTTCTATCAGGGGCTGCACATGGTCCTGGACACACCAGTAGTAAGAAAAAAGTACTGTTGACCTTATATTTAAATGTCCTGCTGATCTTTGCCCACTTGGTTCTGCTATTAGTCTTAACACCTGCTAGTTTGCAGAAGAAACATTTTCCACCCCAAAGTAATGCCTTGACAACAAGGTCCTTACTCAGAACAGCCTTTCTGGAATTACAATTCAAGTGTTTCCATAGCTGTGGTCAGTTCACTGCTAAAAATTGCTCGAAAATCACCAATTATTAGAAAACTTCTAAATGCTGACTGCAAACATTCCCTCTATCTGAAAATTAGTCTGCTTTTGTTTTGTTTTGTCTGGTGTTCAAGGTAAACAATTGGAAGAGATTTCCTGTCACATTCTTCCTTGATAGGCTAGTATTTAGTAATTTAGAAATAATTGTTTCTCAGCAGGAGCAGGGGCTGTCTCTGACTCTGTTGTCCACCTTTAGATCCCTTTTCTTTAACTGAGCTGGCTCATCTAGCCCCAATAGAAGATGCTTTTAGTACTACTGCAGCTTGATTTGCCAAGACTGGTTGGTATCCATGGAAGGCTTTCTCTCCTCTGAGGAGAGAAAAGATAGGAGAGAGGCAAGGTGAGAGGGATGGACAGGGAGGAAAGGAGGGAGAGGAAGCGTCAATCCAGATGTAAAATAAATGGATAAATAAATTAATGAGGAAAAACGAGAGTTAACTATTCCTTACCCAGCATGTTTTCATACCTCATCTTTTAACTCTGGGAGATCTTACATCTGATTCTGGATGGAGAAGGATAAAGAGGGTAAGTACAATGGGCTCCTTCGCATCTTTGTTCTCTTGCGTTGATGAATTGAAACTCAAAACTAGCTCCATGAGACTATACTTTACCCTGTTCTGATGCTCTATGACTGTCATGCTGATCCACTGTATGGGCATTCTTGCTGTGTGTGTGTGTGTGTGTGTGTGTGTACATGGACATCTGGGTATGGGAAGAGCAGAGGTTGAAGCTGTTTGTCCTCAAGCCCTCGTACCTGGTTTGCTCTTAGAGACAGAGTGTGCTCCCATCATCCTTGGGTTTTAAATGAATGGTAGGGCTCTGAACTCAAATCCACGCTGCTTTGTAGAAGAGCTTAAAAAAGCGTTACTATCCTGGATTTAGAATTTATTTTTATCTCGCCTAATGCTGGAACAAATAATCTGGATCCTAAGGGGAAAAATCATCCAGGGAGAGAGTGGAATAAGTAAGGAAAATTCTCAAAACAAATGTAGCTGTTTCTTCCTTTATTGGTCCCTATAAACACAGTCACCTTGCCTTTTTCAGAGACTGTAGTAAGACAGCTATAGTTTAAGTTATAAGGGATAATAGATAAAGTAGCCCGGTCTATTGCACTGTTTTGCCTGGTCATATCTCATGCAGTGCATTTTGAATGAATTGCTTCCTCCCTATAAGGTACAACCATTCTACCAAGTTGAATGGTGCTAGGTTAACAACAGCATCCTTTCATGTTCACATTAAAAAAAAAAAAAAAAAAAAAAAAAGGAGTTATTCTTTCTTCAAGGCCAAGAAAGAAAAATGGCCTATACTTCATTTTGTTGGCAGCAAAGCTGGTCCAACAAACCTGGGGAGTTTAAGTTGTTCAAAGAAAAAAGACCAAGATAAAAAAATACCTCAGACTAAACATTTACTGTCTATCTGGAGCTGACGTTGACCAGTCTGTGAAATCTGGCAGTCTGTGTTAGAGGCAGCCAGTGTTTCAGAGGCTTGCCAGTGTCTCATCCAGAGACTGAGGTGGCCACAGGCATCTAATTATTATTGTCAGGATTCAGAAAGTCTAAACAAACATCAACATTTTCATAAGGAAATGGAGGAATTCCCGATGTGCCAACCCGGGAAGAGAAAGGCTCTAGAAAGGAAGTGGAGGCAGACACTCCCACACCTCTTGGACAGACATTCATATTTCCTACTCTGGGCATCCATTTGCCCCCTAACATGAGAACTGAGCAAACATCTCTTTCACAGACCAACCCAGCCCAGCCCAGCCCAGCCTAGCAAAGGCACATTTTGATTCCAGAAACTCTCCAAGTTGACTAAAGGAGTCTACCTATGAACATTCCTGGCTGTCTTCCCCCATTCTGAGACAAGAATGTCAAGGCATTTTTTGCTTTCTTTCCTCAGGGGAAAGAGCACCATCGAGATGCAAACTCTCCATTCTAGACAGGTCTGGCTTCTAAAAGACCATAGTCACTGTAAAAGGCTGTGTGTAGTAAGGCCAAACATAGAGAAACACCATGAATACCATGCTGTGTTCTGTGATGTTTTGGAGAGAAAGGACTAGTTTTTGTTCTTAATAAGAAATAGACTCTGGCATGTTCTTTTATGTACACTGTCTTCAAGGCTGAGTTTTGCTCATTCAGTACAGCAAGAACTCTTGTTTAAATGTGCTAGAAGAGAATTTGCCTAGAAAATTCTCAAAAACACAAGAAATGAAAGCTATTCTTTTTGGAAATGGCATTTTGTTTGTTTGTTTGATTGATTGATTGAGGTTTGTAGGTTCTTGGATGTACATCAGAATCGAATTTCCATAGGTTCTGCTGTAGCAGAGGGCCTCTCTGTGTCGAGTAAGGAAGAATGGAAGGGTTCCGCCTGCTGGCCTTTTCACTTGATACTCCCCCCTCCCATTTTTAAATTAATCATTCCATTTGTTTACATCTCAAATGATATCCCACTCCTCTGTTATCCCCTTCACCAACTCCCCATCCCACAGCCACCTCCCCTGCCCTTTGCCTGTATGAGAGTGCTCTCCCAGCTACCCACACTCTTTTGCTCCACTGCTCTAGCATCCCTCTACTCTGGGGCATTCAACCTCCCCAGGAACAAGGGCTTCCCCTCCCATTGCTGTCAGGCAAGGCCATCCTCTGCTACATATGTATCTGTAGCCATGGACCCCTCCAGGCACACTCCTTGGTTGGTGGTCTAGACTCTGGGAAAACTGGATGGTCAGGCCAGACTATGCTGTTCTTCCAATGGGGTTGCAATTTCCCTCTGCTCCTCCAGTCCTTCTGCCAGCTCCCCCACCAGGTTCCCTGAGCTTAGTCTGATGGTTGGCTCCAAGTGTACATCTGCACTGGTTAGTTGCTGGCAAGACCTCCCAAGGAACCACCACACCAGTTTCCTGTCATCAAGCACCTCTTGATCATGGCAACAGTGTTGGGTTTGGTGCCTGCAGACATGATGGATCCCCAGGTGAGGCAGTCTCTCGCTGACCTTTCCTTCAGTCTCTGTTCCATTTTTTTTTGTCCCTGTTCTTCCATTGGGCAGGAACATTTCTGGGTTAAAAATTTTGAGATGGGAGGGTGGCCCCAACCCTTGACCAGGGGATATACTTATCTACTGGAGGTGGTCTCTACAGGTTCTGTCTCCACCTTTTCTATGCATTTTGGCTAAAGTCATCCCCATTGGGTCCTGGGAGCCTCAAATTTCCTTGGTGTCTGGGACCCTCCAGTGTCTATTCCCAGTTCCTCCTCCCCCCTGCTACAATACATATTTTTGTTCGATTTCCTGACCCTTTCTACCTCTCTCACATCTCCTCCAGTTCCTGATACTGTCACCCTTATTTCCTTCTCCTCCTTTCTCTCTCCTCAGTCCACTTCTCCCTCCACCTCCTATAATCATGCTGTTCCCACTTCAATGCAGTACTGAAGTGTCCACACCTTGGTCTTCCTTCCTTCTATGCTCCATATGGTCTGTGGGTTGTATTATGGGCATTGCGATCTTTTGGGCTAATATCCACTTATCAGTGAGTACATACCATGTGTGTTCTTTGTGTCTGGTTTTCCTCACTCAGGATATTTCCCAGTTCCATCCATTTGCCTAAGAATTTCATGAAGTCATTGATTGTTTTTAATAACTGAGTAGTACTCCATTGTGTAAATGTACCATATTTTCTATATCCATTCTTCTGTTGAGGGACATCTGGATTGTTTCCAGCTTCTGTCTATTACAAATAAGGTTGCTATGACCATAGTGGAGCATGTGTCCTTGTTATATGTTGGTGCATCTTTTTGGTATATGCCCAGGAGTGATACTGCTGGGTCCTCAGATAGTACTATGTCAAATTTTCTGAGGAACCACCAAATTGATTTCCAGAGTGGTTGTACCAGCTTGCAATCCCACCAGCAATGGAGGAGTGTTCCTCTTCCTCCACATCTTCACCAGCATCTGCTGTCATTTGAGTTTTTGATCTTAGCCATTCTAACTGGTGTGAGGTGGAATCTCAGGGTTGTTTTTATTTGTATTTCCCTGATGACTAAGAATGGTGAACATTTCTTTAAGTGCTTCTCAGCCATTTTCTCACTCAACACTTCTAAAGGTCCAATCACTGTCTCTGAAAAGCAGCATTGAAAATACAGACAATATAGACTGCCAGATATCTTAATACTTTTTTTGAGATTATAATATACCTACATAATTTTCCCCTTCCTTTTTCCTCCTGCCAAAGCCCTCCAAGTAATCACCACTGTTTTTTTTTATTTCATAGTTTCACGTTCTTTAATTTTTGTTACATATATCTATATCTATATCTATATTTATATCTATATATACTTAAATGTAGAAGTACAACCAACTCACTCTACATTATGCTACTTGTATATATATGGTTTTAGGGCTAACGATTTGGTATTGTACAACTAATAAGTATGCTTTTCCTTGGGGAAGATTTTTATCTTATTCTCAGAAGTTCTTAGCTGTCTGTAGTTCTTTGACTCACATAGTGGCCTCCCACATGTTTCCTCTTCCACAATGGCATGAATAGTGATGTCATCCTTGCTGAAGTCATGTTTAGGCCACCATGTTGGTGTGACTTCATGGGTGTAGCTTCTCTGACTTGTCCACTTTTCTACATTCTCACGCAAACTCCCTGCCCAAGTATCCAGATGGTTGTATTTGAATTCAAATTCAGTAAAATAGTTTTAGAAAATAAGTTGTAAAGTCATTTGGATGAAAAGTATTTCCCTTAGATGTGTCATTTGCTTAGCATATACCAAATTTCCCACTGTGCTAAGGCACATTTTGTCTTTAGTCTCTGTTTATGAAAAGGGTAGTTTTGCTCCTTCAAGACTTTTGAGGCATTCAAAAACAGATGGAAAAATATGAAAATGAAGACATAGAAAGAGGGCATTTCTTAAAGAACAGAAACCCAATGGCACCAATGCTCGCCTTGCCAGGTTTGTGGGAGAGAAGAAACTGCGACTGGTAGAGTTTGATTTTAATAAATTTATCTTTGATATTAAAGTAGGACCCCATTGTATAAATGATAGAAATTCTGATTTGATTACGGTCTAGCATAAACAACCATGCAGGATTTGATTTTCCTTCTCGCTTTGGATGGTTGCATTTTTGCAAGGCTATCAATGGATCCCTTACAACTTAATTGAAACTGACTTGTGGTTGAAGGAAAATTAGAATAAAGGAGATTAACAAAGTTCCAGGAGTGGTTCTTCAGATGCAACATTTATGACCTGATTTAGAGTCATCTGAAGAAACACAGTAGCTTATGAGTCAGTAGATACTGGGCGTTGGTTTTCCTTGTTCCTCTCCAAGCTGAGATGGGTATGATCTATCAGGGCAATGCTTGATAGCACTACCCTGTGAAGCTGAGCCAGCCAGCATACTGAGAATGGGGCCCACCTACACTAGAGCAAAATAGACTCAAGATTGCCATTATTGTCAGCTAAATTAGATGGACCTTAGCACTCAAAAGATTAAAACAAATTTCAGCTAGCCCCAAAATGGTTTTTTAACTTTCAGTATACTTTAAAACATACCAAACCATAGGACAAGGCCAAGTGTGTGTTTGGCACAGGTTTATATGCTATCTTCATTTGTATATTTTAGTGGAATCTGTTAGTACATGTAAGCTTCGCTACAGAAATACATTATCCCTGGAGAGAAGCAAGTCAATAAAATCATTTTCCACTGTACACTAGGGTTATGACAATAAGATGCGTAAAGGGTCAGGGATTGGCCAAACCTGTAGAATTATGGCATGATATGGATATCATTTATCCCTCCATATGAGTTATTCATCACAAAACCTATTAAAAGCAAGGAAATTCATACTGAAAAAAATATAAGAGTATTTTTGTGATTATGGTCTAATTCTCTAATTAAAGCAGAACTAGGAATTGAGAAAATTTGTCCCAGCTCAGTTCTACAAACTCAGTGTGTGATTCCCAGAAAGGAGTAGACAAGCTACACCTCAGTCTCTTGTTTTGTAAAAGAAGTTTGGCTCTTTGATATATTTTACATTATAGTTATTAATTTTCACAGTCAATAAGTGGGAAACGGAAGGAGAGAAATGCAATGATGAGATTACCCTTCAGATGGTCTCCTTTCAGATGCCATCTCTGTGAGGACGCCTTCAGGCCACCAGCAGCCCTCTCTTGTTCATGCTCAGCATAGTCAGGACAGAAACTAGGGCAAATGGTACAAACTAGACCCAGAAACTCCATGTAAGCAAACCTTTGATACCAAGGAGGGTCTACAGCCAGAGACTCGGATTCAGTCTCCCCTTGGTATCTGAAGAGACAAAAGAGTCAACTTTATAACTGTGAAGTCTTTAACACTTGCTCATAGCTCCCATTTATAAATCAGATGCTGTCTAAAGTCATTTACTAATGTGCAACTCTGTTAGCCATCCAAAGAGAGTATATTTGGGACTCAGGATAGAATGAAGCAATCAATTTCTTTTTAAATGTATTTTAACATTTATCAGTCACATGTGTTGATTGTCATTAAAGCATACAAGTAATCACTGATTTTACTAATTCTTATCATGGAATATATTTGAATTCTTCCCTTTCTTGTGAGCCAACTTACTTGACTTAGGCAATTCCTTGAGCATAATGCTCTTTCCAGATTTACTGGGCTTATCTTTCACCTACAAAATATCTATCCTTAATTACCCTTTGATTTCTTCTGGTGACATCAAAGCATATTCTTTCACAGAAAGAAGTTCTCTGGTGCAAGTAGCAATGCTAGTCCGAAACAGGATATTGCCCAATAAAGTTTATTTATAGTCATTTAGTACAGCTACGATTACCAAATACTATTAAACTTGATATTCTAGGTAAGAGAAATTTATAAACTGTCTCAATGTTTGGGTGGTAAGATGTCTTCAACCATGGTAACACCTACAATACCTTATTCTTTCATTCGCAAAGTGAAAAGCTAGGTTTTAACATGGCTTTTAAAGGTTGGAGCTTAAAATGTTTTTAAAATGCATACCCCACATTTTATAGTTCTATTCACGTTTTCATTATGTTGGAATGCATTTTTACCTTTAGTTACCGCCAAAGAGTATATACAATGGCAACTAGAGAAAAAAGTATTAATTCCATGATATTTAGAAATGCAAATTCCCAGGTTTTGGCTAACCTGGATACTTTAGAAGTGTGTATATATGTGAGCATGTGTGTGTGAATGTGTGCATGTGCACATGCATGTGTATGTGTATGTATGTGTGTTTAATATGCATAGTCAAACCTGATCTAATCTGTGTATTTTGGTCCCATATAGTTGCACACATATTCAGTGTTTAGCTGTCGTAACTTCAAATTGCTTGGTAGTATGTGATAGCTTTATTGGTATCCCTCCTCTCTCTCTCTCTCTCTCTCTCTCTCTCTCTCTCTCTCTCTCTCTCTCTTGTTTATTTTTGAGATTGTATTTTAATTATAAGATGTTCCTTTTCCCTTTCCTCCATCTAAACCCTTTCATATACCCCTCCCTGCTCTCTTTCAAATTTATGGCCTCTTTTTTCATCAATTATTATCCCATATATGTATATGTATATATCCTATATACATATACATATATGGGATATGGAATGTGTGTATCTATATATGTGTGTGTATATATATATATATATATATATATATATATATATATATATATATAGACATATATGTTTACATATGTGTGAATACATATAGATATGTAAATATATATACATATGTAATTCCAAATGTATCCTGTTGAGTTCATATAATATTATTTGTATGTATGCGTTCAGGACTGACTGTTTTGCAGTGGACACCTATGGGAGTGCTTCTCCCTGCTTTGCTCCCAGTTTTCCTCAGTTGCCTGCAATTCCTTGTATGGGTTGAAGTTGCATGTGCTTTCTCCATGCATATTGACATGTTCATTGGTGTCCTTGTTCAGCTCATCTTTGGGTAGCTGTGTTGCTCAAACTTTATAGCTTCTGATGTCACTAGAAGACATAATGTCATGGTAACCCCCCTAATCCTCTGGCTCTTACAATCTTTCTGGCCCTCTTCTGCAATGTCCCCTAAGCCTTAGGTGTGGATGTTTCACAGATGTATCTATTGGGACTGGGATCCACAACACTTTATTTTGATTGCCTGCTGTCATTTTCTGTAGTGGTTTCTGTTTGTTACAAAAAGTTTTCTTGATGAAAGGTGAAGGCTACATTTATTTGTGAGTATAAAGACAAATGTTAATAAATTGGCATTAAGGATTATGCTGGTGCAGTAAGTTAGCTGTTGTAGATTCTCTTCCAAAAATCATAATTTCACTAGCACTGATTAGTTAGTTAGGTTTCTAGTATCAGGAATGGTTTCCCTCTTGTTGAGCAAGTCTTAAATCCAATTAGAAAGTCATTGGTTATCACCAAGCTACGTGTGCCCCTACTGAACTGGTAGGGTTATTGTGCCATGATGGTCTTTGGTGTGGTTCCTAGGTATAACAGCTGTGTGGGGCCATGACTTATCTCTCTCCTTTGGAAGCTTGAATGTCACCTTCTGGTACCACAAAGCCAGTCTTCAAAAACAGAACATCCAGGTCAATTCCAGTTCAGGGGCCTCTAGGTCCTGTTTCTGAAGTCAACAGTGTCTTCAACAATATGGATTTACCTTCTACTCCTAGGGGGCAGGCAAAGACATCAATAGGCTATATGTTTGAGGAGTCTTTTACAAAGTCCTAGCAAATCAAAAGATGGCTTCTGTAGTATTCTGGGTCAGAAGGCTGAAGATAGATGCTCCAACATTATAAAAAGATGTTGGGAACTGTCCAGGCAGTCAGATGTTTCTGGTATCATTTTCTTTTCTTTTCTTTTCTTTTTTTTTAATTTTTGGAAACCATGTTCCATCGCTTCACGCATATTCACACAATATTTTTTCTTTCTCAGGTTTCTGATGGGATTAAAGATTAGATAGTTATAGTGTCACAATTAAACTTAAGTTGCTTAGCATTAAATATATTCTAGATTTAAAAAGATGGTTTTAGGATGTTAATATAAGTTAAATAGAAGATGACTTAGTTACAGAATTGTAAACTCATTAAGACAGGATAGATGCTAAAGTACCTCATCTAGTCACAAAATAAAAACAGACTGAACTTTTTAATATAATTCATACTTAATACTTTTCAAAATAGTTTCAAAATAGTTCCTGCTATGTATTGTTTGTTACTATAAGAGAAACAGCCATTTTAATTGGGCAAAAGGGAGGAAATGTGATGGGTTAGTCTGATGCTGTTTGTATTCTAATGCTAATGCTAGCTTCTCAAGAGGAGTTGCCCGCAACAAGCAGACCATCATGTACTCAGGTGATATGTGTAAACCTTCTCCCCATTTTAACTGGTCAATGAAAGAATAGAGCCTGTGATTGGGCAGTGGAGGAGGGTAGGTGGGATTGGAGACTCTAGAGAGGTTGGCAGGTAGAGTGAGAGGAGCAGGGAGGATAGAGAAAGAGGCTGAGGAAACTGTGATAGACCAGGACCACATGCCCGGGAGAAACTGGAAGTAACAAGGGATCTTATAGCTGGGGAGTAAGTTAAAATAATACTAGATATGCCCAATCTAGACATATGGCTTATAACTAAAATATCTAGATTGTATGGTTTTTATACAGGCTTATTAGGGTTGGAAATTCCACCAACAGACTACTTATATTTGGTATTGGGGTTTTTGTTAAGTATCTTTAGCTTTTGGAAGGAGAACCATAGCCCACCTTATTATTCTCTTAATTTCTAGACCTTAAAAAGAGATGTTAATACTTTATGAGCACTATAATCAAAAGCTGCCTTGCTATAGTATATTAGCTGTGTGTTGGAGATCCAAACTTTTTTAGATCTTGTTTAGATCTCTTTTGTTCCTAAATTTTATTCAGTGGTCAGCATCTCTCTAGGGTGTGTAAGGAAGCTATTGTCTACTACCCTATAGAGTAATTACAAGAATTAAGAGAGAATATATAGTCACATCATTTTAGAGATGAGAAAACTGAGAAAGATAGGCCTCCTAACTTGTTCAAAGGCACATGACAAACCTAGCATTTGAATCTGTGATTGAAACCAGATGATCTGATTCCAAAGACAAGGTGTTCTTTGCCTGAAAGCAGAATCTGAATCCCTTACCACTCTACTCTTTAAAATAGGAAACCATTTTAATTGAGACAGTTGAATTGACTTAATTTAACAGTGTTGAGTGACTCCTGAGAGATTGCAGTTTTAATCTTCTTATCCCAACTTGTATCACATCACCTCCTCCAGTAAGCTCTCTGGTGTGACCTTGTCCTTTGTAGAACGTTTTTTGCATGGATAAAACCTGATCTAATTTAGAATGTTTTAAGTCCAATTCCTTATCAACATCTTCATGTAGAAAGATTCTTAAACAATTTTTCTGCACCTGAAGTTCTAATGTATGAAATTTAAGACACAAAAAGACAAAGTAACTAATATTTCTGACTCGCCTACCTTTGCTTCTAGTGTGAAACCGTAAGGCAAGAGCCATTCTCATTTGAATGAGTTCAATAGGATTGCTACTGAGTTATCAGAACAGTTATCTTGAAATTAAATCATCCTGAGTATATGTCCACTCCAAGAATAACTAAATCAAAATGAGTAGATTCATGATGAGACAGTGCTGCCTTTGGAACTGATATGGAATTATTGATGAAAATCAACCGTTATTCAGCTAATTAAAAAAAACCTGGTAACACTGATGTGGCCTTCTTGATACTTCCAGAGCTAGCTGAAAGGACTGAAAATCTACAAACATGTTTCAGATTTCATTTTCAAATGTTAAATTAGGGCTATTCTGTGAAATATTTGTTTATAACCTTTATTAATTCTTCTGCTGGATAGCTTTTTTTTTAAATTTTAATTCATAGGGGTTCTCTGCATTTTCAGATAACAATTCACAGCTGGTTGTGGTCATTAGAACTGCTGTCTCCTTAACCTTTCCTTTGGCATTTTCTTTAAGGTGTCATCAGATAATTAGATATAGTAGTCAACTGCATCAATAATTATATCCATGGCTCTGCTCCGTACTCCTCGATTAGTTAACCCTTTACTACCTTATGTTGGATTCTTTCCCAAATCTCTTTATTAAAAAAAAAAAAAACATCACATTTACATTGTATATCGCCCAGCTGAAATCTTATTTTCAAATATATGATTGTTACTTTCCTGTCACTCCATCAAATACATGAGACGTGTGACTTACAAAGAGAAACTGATTACAAAGAGAAATTTTACTATGTGTTCTTTTTTAACTTCATTGCTCTGGGGGAAGTGACATCACAGCAAATGCGGACAGAATAGCAAGCCAGTTTACCCAGTGACTTGGTTTTGTTGTTGTTGTTGTTGTTGTTGTTTGTTTGTTTGTTTGTTTTGTTTTGTTTAAGAATTTTATTATTTTTTTCTTATTTTTATTAGATACTTTCATTTACATTTCAAATGCTATCCCCAAAGCCCCCTAGACCCTTCCTCTGCTCTGCTCCCCAAACCACCCACTCCCACTTCCTGGCCCTGGCATTCCCAAGGACCTCTCCTCCCATTGATGGTCAACTAGGCCATCCTCAGCTGCATATTCAACTAGAGACACAGTTCACAATGGAGTACTACTCAGCAATTAAAAACAACGAATTCATGAAATTCTTAGGCAAATGGGTGCATCTGGAGGATATCATCCTGAGTGAGTTAACCCAATCACAAAAGAATACACACTCACTGATAAGTGGATATTAGCCCAGAAACTTAGAGTATCCAAGATACAATTTGCAAAACACATGAAACTCAAGAAGGAAGACCAAAGTGTGGATACTCCATTCCTTCTTAGAATGTGAGTGTTCCCGCCCACGGAAACACTCCAGTCTAGGTTCGTCCTGAAGGGCGGGAATATCCTAAAAGGGAATAGGTGCGAAAGGAAAATGAAGCCTAGACAAATTTTTCTGATCAAGGCTCGAAGTTTAATAACCGAACTCTGTTTAAGTAACATGGAAAAATTCCTAGCCCCCTCCTTAGTCTTTGAAGTTGCCGGCGGAGGTCCAATCGTAGGCGGGTCCAAGGATCGAGGTGGGGATGAGTGTCTGTTGGTGTAGGCGGTCCAAGGATACTGCCTTCTGGAAGATCAAGGGGGCTCCTCTTGGTAGGCGGTGGAGACACAGCAACTCTCTGGTGGGTCTCAGCGCCTGTAGGGGGCTGGTGTTTTGAAGGAGAGTGATTAATGTAACAGCAAGGTAGGCTTGGCAGCAACAAGGAGGTGGGAGACCCCAACAAGAATGGGGAACAATATACCCATGGAAGGAGACAAAGTTTGGAGTTAAGACGGAAGGAAAGACCATCCGGAGACTGCCCCACCCGGGGATCCATCCCATATACAACCACCAAACCCAGACACTATTGNATATGCCAGAAAGATTTTGCTGACNGGACACTGACATAGCTCTCTCTTGTGAGGCTATGAAGGAGCTAGAGAAAGTACTCAAGGAGCTAAAGGGTTCTACTCAGTGACTTGTAAGCAAAAGAATTTATAAGCTCCACAGTCACCAATGAAGGTGCATCTTCATAGTCAGATTAGCTTCACCTATTGAAGTTTCTACCTCCTCCATAATGGTACTTTCAGACAACGATTTTAAGCCTGTAACACATGAATCATTAGGAAACATTCTAGACTCAAACTATAGCAATATTATAGTTCAACATGGAGATGTAATTTTATCTTGCTGTGCTCAGCACCTTGCCACACTTATATTGAACAGCACCCTTTTCTCTAACAATCTGTAATGGCCCTATCATTTCTCAAGTGCCACACCCCCTTTTAGGCTCCTTCATCCCCTTGTTCTTTTTATCATTTCTCATATTAATATTACATTGCTTTAATTACAGCATGTCTAAAAGACTTAGATTTTATTTATTAAGGCAGGAATTTCAATCTTAATACATTTTTTCCTGGAAATTCTTACAGGAACATCTAGAAGTGTGCCTACCTCTATCTTCTAGATGACTCTAAATCCAATTTAGTTGAAAGTAACAATTAGCCATCACAATTGCTCACATTAAAAGTCTGCCATGGAATTTGATTATAAGTATTTAAAAAGATAAATACATATTTAATATATATTACAGTATATCTGTATGCATTATTCATGTATAATATGCACTATATATAAAATATAAATATATACACATTATATACATACATATATGCACACCACTGTGAGAACATTTCATCCTCATAATATTTACTCTTTTAAGTAAGTTACGATAGCTCTCAATTTGTTTGTAGTAGAAACCAATTTCTTTATGGCTTGTAGTAGAATTTGATATTTTAAATTTAAATTTTTAATTGATCTTTTATTGTTTATAAGTTGGTTAAAACTTATTGCAAATGTTTGACTCAGGCCTGTAGATATGGCTCGGGGTTAAGAGTGCTTGGTCCACCATCAGAAGGAGTGGAGTATAGATTTGAGCACTGGCATAACAAGTCCTGAGCTGTGGAGCCCCAGCATCGGGGTGGCAGAGACAGAAAGATCCTTAGGACTTACTGGTTTCTAACTTAGATCGGGTTTCAAAAGAGAACCTGCCTTATTTCAGGAGCAGACAGAGAGTGGTGGAGAAGGCCAACGCACTCATCTGGCCTCCACGCAGAGGCACAGGTGCACACACCAGCACGTTTGTGTGCACTTACACACAGACACACACTCAGACTCATATTCATGCACATGAGTAAAAAGATAGATGAACACTTGATAGATAATATTATTTTAAAATGGTTATTTCATCTTCCTAGGAATCCATTTGAATTTTGCATATTTTTGTACATTGTTATATTATATCTAGATATTTCTTAGTGATTTTAATAGTATGACTAATGTTGCATTAGCAGAATTATTTCACGTGGATAATAAAAACTAATAGGCAGCCACTCCAGTGCCTAAAAGTAATAATACTATTAATTTTAGAGTACAAAGGAAATCTATTAGGTTTTACTTTTATTATGAATAAGGTTTTGGTCAGCAGTTAAGTATCAGAAACTGTTTCTTTAAAGTAAGTCATTCTCTGATGTTCAAGGGACCATTGGAGACACATGGAGGGCTTACTGAAAGGGATGGCTGTGTCTGTGATATATGATTGGTAGGCGAGGGAGAAAGTGTCTGCAAATTAGCATTTCTAATATTTCCCCGGAGATGCTGCTGCTGGTGGTCAGGGGACCACCCAATCGTATATGTCTCTGTCATAGCTCCAGGTTAAACTTGTGTTTGATTAATTGAGCTTTATGCTGCAGTGAACTAGATTTTGTTTGTACGTAAACTTACTTATTCCATCCCGTTTTACGTGGAAACATGTTTCCTGCCCACAAGGCAATAACTCGAGTGAATATGAGGCTCACCTCATGACTTCTTTCCAGAGTTTGTGGCTGCTTGTTGATGGCTACGAAATGCCTGAAGACATTTGGGACAGTGCTCTTGTGCAGGATTTATACTTGTTTTCCTCTACCTGGTTCTTCCATTCTTTCATTTTTGAAATTATAACATAATTACATCATTTGCCCCTTCCCTCCTTCCCTTTGTCCTTCCTACCCTCCCCAGGTTACTGCCTCTTGCTCTCTCTCAAATCTGGCATCTATTTCTTCAATCGTTGTTTGTATGTATGCGTATATATATATGTGTGCATGTGCATATATATTTGTATATCTATTACTAATATATAAATGCATATATGTATGTATATATAGTCCTAATATAAACACACACACATAGTACTAAATATTTAAGTACAGCTTGCTGAGCTCTATAGCACTACTTGTGTGTTTATGATTTCAGGGATGACAGTTTTATATTAGATAGACAATTGAGGAGCTCTCTGCAGGAAAAATTATTTCTCCTGCTCTTAGAATTCCTCAGGTGCCTGGATCCTTTGTCTAGGACTGAGGGCCCATGAGCAGCACTCCCTCTTCCAAGTTAGCATGTTTATTGGTGTCAGCTTTGCTCAAGTGTGTTTAGGCAGTCATATTGGTGATATGTCATGGGTGTAGCTTCTCTGACATTTCTCAGAAACACAGTCTCACAGCAAGCTTTCCTTTTAGTATCTAGTTATTCTAGATTTAAATGTTCTTATTACAGTATTTTGTTAAAGCTTTTTCATATGCATAAAAGCCAGAGGAATGCTATGCTGTCAGCCTGTTCCATATCTACTTTACTGTATCTGGTAAGCCAATCTATACATCTCTCTAGATATCAGTACATTTGATTTTCCATGCATCTGTATCAGTTTTCCTTGTGTCTATAAGTTTCTTTTTCTTCTTAATCACCTTAACCATATTTACTTTAGATCTCTTTTATGTTTTTCTATTTCCCGACATTACTGGGAATAGAAACCTTTGTTGTGAGTTCTGCCTCATTCATGATACACTATTTCCTCTTATTTTATAATTGCCTTGGAAACACATTTTCATTTTTATGGGAATCCTGTGCAGCTAAAGTTGAAAATATTCCTATCAGACAAATTTTTTGTTTTCTTATTCCATGACTCAGGAGTATAACGGTTACAAGAACAATTTTTATGGTCATTTCTCTTCCAAATCAGACAATGTTTGGTAGAGGCCCAACATAGAGATTATTATTATTTTAGCCATTAAAAATCTAGGCTAGAAAAAAACTTCCTTTATTTTCCATATGCTGGAGGACTTTCTTTCTTCATTGTAGTCTAATTTACTTAGCGTGGACTTTGAGGTCCCAACTTTACATTGGTGGCCTTATCTCCAGTCAGTGTTTTCTTTTATGTATAGTCATATTTTTATTAATTCTTAGAGAATTCCATAAAATGTGTCTTGATCATGTTCACTCCTCAGTTCTCCCTAAATTCACCCTTGTTCAAAAAGTATACAGGAATAGGAATCCATTTGCCCAAGAAGTAAGGGCAAGAGTTGACAAATGTGAGCTCATAAAACTTAGCTTTGGTATAGCACAGGAAACAACCAGTTGAGTGCAGAGGAAGTCCACAAAGTGGCCTTTTCCACTCTACTTGTAATGGAAGACTGATTTCCAGAATACACAAGGAACTAAAAAAAAAAAAAGAAAGAAAGAAAGGAAGAAAGAAAGAAAAAGAAAAAAAGAGTCAAGAAAATAAACACCACCATTAAAATGGCTTATCGATCTGAACAGAGTTCTCAAAAGGAGAAATAAAAAATGGCTAAGAAATATCTCAACAAGTGTTCAACATTGGTAGCAATTAGTTCAGTGTCATTCTCTGCTCTTGTTTTAGGATGTAAGGTCCCCAGACCCAGATGCAGCCTCAGCTCAGAAGCTACCTGCCACTCAGTTTTTGTTCCCTGATGTGCCTGGTTTCCTGATTCATTTAAATAAGGAATCTATTGTCAGACTCATTCATGGTTTTGGTTCTTATATGGTTGGAGAAAACAAGTTTGCTTCAATATCATTCAGTTGGAATTTAGTTTTGTGTGTATTCTGAGAAGTGCCTATATCTACTTCTTTTCTGTTTACCCATTCTGCCAGTCTCACTCTATGTTATTTTAGGCTTTCCTAACCCAAACTATCCTTTCTTAATATTTATCAGTGTGATTTTTTTCTCTCTGTAAATCACATTGACCATGGCACATACGAATCAAATACTTATAATGGAGAATATACTTTATTCTCCTTTGAATATTCTGTTCAAATCAGTCATGGTATAAACTTAGAGTTAGTATTTTTGTTACTTTATATTATTGTTATTTACTTCATTTAAAATTGTTTCATCAATTGAAATACAGTTTAATGAAAAATATATCTAAAATATAATTATTACCATTGAAGTTAAATTCAGTTCCCTGATGAGGAAACAGTATTTCTAAATTAATTTTTCTTTTTAAAACAGATGTCTATAGTAACATTATAAATGATTGAAAGAATAATCTCGAAATTTCAAGATTTACGTATCAATATTAATTTGAAGGTATTTTTAAATTCTCACTTTAAAGAAACTAAGACTAGAAATTTTAGACATAATACAGGAATAATATCACTTGATAAAAATATATATGTAAGTTGAAAAACAGGAGAATGCTGCTTGACTTTCCCAGGTTATTTGGAATCATCTTTGATTATGTTACCGTGTTTTTATAACATGACACCCCTCAACAACCCTTGGGAAGCTGACTGAATAAAGACCATGTTGAGAAACATACCAAAGGTGGGCAACATGTTTACAAAGGTGGTGGGGCCAGCAGCAGCCTGCCCCTAGCACTAGCATGTTCAAAGGCTCCCCTTAAAAGAAAATACATGAAAAAACATATAGCACACAAAAATAAGCCAAACACTCAAGAGTGTCAATAAGTGGCTTTGACAAGTGTGAGAGAGAAGTTAGACAAGAAGCTTATGAACACGGGACAACTGGAAAAGAGGGAGGGATGGGAAGGCTGGAGTCACCAGCTCCGAAGATGAACCTTCTCCAGGGCTTTTCACAAACAGGCTCTCTCATCTTCCACTCTTGTTACTTTGAAACCACAGTACCACTTGTCCTAGTCTCTGTGAATCCCTTTAGAGACCATGCTTTGTCATCTCAGCTATAAATCTGTTCCTCACATGAAATCTAAACATATGTGCTTCTTTGCGTGTAGAAAGAGTCAGACAAATGTAAGTAGAAAAAGAACTGATTTACAATTGTACTGGGTTTTTTGTTTGTTTGGGGGTTTTTTTGTTTTGTTTTTATAAATGACAGCTAGCAGTCTTGAAGGCAAGGACCATAGGTATTCTGCATTTTGCCATACTAATACTTGGGCAACAGAATAAAACCATCTTTGCTGAGATTATCTGTACCAATCTGCTCATTTAGAACTGTATTTTAGCAGGAATAATACCCCAAAGTGTATCTATTATCTTTGCACGGGGTGTCCTATGAATTGAAGGCTGTGAATCATTAGCTTGAGACTTAGGAAATCCAGATCACAATCAGAAGTCAGTCAAGACAGAGAGATGATGGTCTGAGAAAATCATCTAAACCCTTTCAACCTTGGCTTCCTTCTTTGCAGGGCTCAGGCGACCTATGTTGGAGGAGACTTTGCAACACTGCAGACTCAGTTATTACCTGGTTTATTTGTTGGTATAGCAATATCCAGTTATACCTGGTGGTTGTTACAGCCATCAAGGAGGGATTTAATGGCATCCAACCAAAGGAGTTATGTGACACTTCAGAATGACTTTTAGTGCTTTTAGTCCTGTGTAAATTTTGTTTGTCATTTCCATTCATGCTTGATTTAAATGTGGATGGCAGGTTCATGTATCTTACTCACTTAAAGGTCTCCATATTCCTAAAACAACAATTAACAAAGGCTAGTTTTAATTTATTGTCTCAAGTTCACTATTAAGTACCAAGAAAGAGAAAAATTATTCTCAAGCTTGGATAATACAAAGTTGTTTGCAGCCTTAAAAACTAAAAAGAGATAAGTTGAGGCACTTTGTATAAAATTGCACTTGGACTGGGTGAAGGCATGAGCTGGTCCAGTCTAGCTGCGTTCCTTTGTCCCTCCTGACTGAGCTCCTATGTTTTCCTCTAGGTAGCAACAGACCTATGTGCTCTTGACTCCCATCCTAGTACTCTCAAAGTCTTTCTCCCTGGGCTCTACCCAAAACAATCAGAATCAACAAAGAAGAAAACATCTGTTAAGGTCAGAATATATTGTTCACTTAGAACAAAACTGTCATTTTAAAACCTGGTTCCAGTAGTGGTGAATGCTTGGAACTATAGGGATTTTCCATCGACTTTGTGATCCTTTTTTTAAATTCTTTTTTAAATAAATTATTCTATTGTTTCTTTGATATTTTAATTAATGTATTTTGATGCCATTTACTCTCCTCTCCCAAAATCTCTCCATATCTAATCTCCCCATCCTTGTTTTTCTTTTTTTAACTTTCAAGTCCAATTAGTACTACCCATCTATGCTTGCGTAAGCCACGATCTACTAGAGTATGGTCCACATACCAGGGGTCACACCCTTAACAAAAACTGACTCTCCTGCTCTGAGTAGCCATTGTCAATAGCTCCTAAGCTAGGGGTGGGATTTCACATCTCCTTCCTCTCTCCATGTTCTTGTTTTATCGGACTTGAGCATGCGGAAGTCATGTGTAATCTATTTTACCTCTGTGAATTCATATGTGGAACTGTCTTGTTGTGTCTGGAAACCACTATTATAGTCACCCACCACCTCTGACTCTTACAGTCTTTCTGTATCCTCTTTCACCTGAGCCTCAGGAGGATGGAGTATGATTCACATGTCCCATTTAGGGTGGAGCAGCAGTATCCTACTATATACGAGTGAAGCACAAGAAGCAAGCTAATTCTCTATGCAAAAGACACACACACACACACACACACACACACACACGCACGCACGTGCGCACGCACACACACACTCACAAATACACATATATACACACATTCTCTCTCTTTCCTTCCCTTCATTCCTCCTTCCTTCTCCCTTCCCCCTCTATATGTTCCTTCCCAGACTCGTGTGTGTGTGTGTGTGTGTGTGTGTGTGAGCGTGCGTGCGTGCATGTGTGCGCTTGCACATGCAAGCATGTGTGTGCATTGCATTGCTTTGGAAGAGAAATTCCAGCTACAAATTGTGTTTTTCTTCTATCTCATCTGTAAGATAACCCATGAATGTAACTGTTCTCTAAAGTGATTTCATCTGCCCTATTTGGGGGACACTGTTGGCCAGTAGGTGTCAGGGAATGATTTTCCTTATCACTGACAGCTCTTTATTGACTCAGCCAGCAATAGCCAGGCTGAAAAACATTGTTTATGCAAGGTCCACATGTGTGCTGCTATCTCATTAGGTGCAGATGTCCGTATTCTAGATACAATCTTCACACCAGCGCCCAAACCAACATTATGTTAAGGGACTGAATTCCACAAAATCCAGTCCTCATTATCTGAACTCTTTTGGGGAACCATGCCTCTTGTTCCTCTCCAGGCCTCTAGCCCTTCAAGTTACTAAGGGAGCAGTTTTAAGAACAGTGAAGTACACAGCAGGAAGGTATTTGCAACTGTAAGACTCTGGCCTTTACCAAGACTCAGGAGGTCTATCAGAATTTTTTCATAAGAATCTTTGCCTGTAGCTGAGTCAAAACAAAATATTTCTGAAGGTTTTTGCCTGGGAAAAATACAGAGAATTACCAGTGAGAATGATTAGTGGGGTGAGGACTAGGTCAACTAAGTAAAGGTCACCAGACAGATTGCTGTTGTTTTGTTGTTGTTCTAATAATAATAATAATAATAATAATAATAATAATAATAATAATAACAGATTGTTAATTACTGGCAGAATTTGATTTAGAGTAACCAGGCAGAGGTGCTGTTGACCTCAAACCTGCTCTGCCTCAAGCAGAAAAACTCATTTAAATAAGATTGTGCTGTGTCGTGTTAAAACCCCTAGGTTAGCAAGTAAGCTGGTACTAAGGATCGCAGGTTTGGTTAGATTTCAGGAAGACATGCTTGACTCTAGAGGTGATTGGTGCTAATTCAGGGCAGCAAAGAAGGGCTGGTGGGAAACCCATCCCTGAAGTATATTCAGGTAGCACTGCATTGGGTTTATAGGTCTATACGTGCTGATGGCAGAGTCAGTACAGAAATCATTTTTATGCTGCTCTAGCTTACTAGACACTTTTATTTATGAATTCTTGGTGCAATAATTTTGCCACGATGATTTAAATAGAAAATGAAGTGGGGAGTGATTGCAACATCATGTGTAAAATAAAGCTTTTAATATAATAGGAATCACTATAATATTTTGAAAAGGAAATATGTATAATTAGGCCTGGGAGATGGCTCAGCAGTTAAAGGTACTTGTTTCCAAGCCTTATAAAATCTGAGTTCAATCCTTGTGGACAGACACGACAGAAGGAGAGAATAGATTCCTATAAGTTACCGCCTGGACTTCACGTATGGACCCTGGTACAGGTACCCCAAAACGAATGAATAAATGAATGAATGAGTGACATAATAAAATTGTCCATTTCCTACTGGACTGCTTTTATGTTGGCATATTAAATTTTTTTTAAATCCCTGTTCTTTATAGATGGCAGTTTTACTAGCCTGGCAGGAGAGCAGGCATTTTAAAGAAACAGTGGTACCCCTTCCTTTTGCTACCAGACTGTTGAAATGAAGGATCCAGGAAAATTAAAATTTCACAAGACATAAAAGTCTGGAACCCTGCTGCCAGCCAGAGGAGGAAATTGCCTCCCATGAAGAGATTTCACACACTTCTGACATCTTATGGTATTTTCTTGCAGTGCAAGATGGAGCCGGCCACTGTGGTTCTAGTACTGTACACTACATAACACAGATCATCTAGAGTTATTTTGTATTTCTATCGATTTTGAATCTATTTTTAACCATTCTCTTTCTCTTTTGAGCATCTTTGTCTCTCTGCCTGTGTCTGTATCTGTGTCTGTGTCTCTGCCTCTCTCTCTCTCTCTCTCTCTCTCTCTCTCTCTCTCTCCCTCTGTGTGTGTGTGTGTGTGTGTGTGTGTGTGTCTTTTTCTCTGTACACGTGGGCCCTGGCACAGTGAGTGTTTCTATCTCTTTCTTTTCTCTGTCTCTCTCTCTGTCTCTGTCT
>NC_034601.1:51654974-51664574 GCF_900095145.1 Mus pahari | reverse complement strand
TCTCTCTCTCTCTCTCTCTCTCTCTCTCTCTATGTCTCCTGTCCAAAATTCTTTAGGAATTTTGTGCGATATGTTTTAGTCATAGTGACTACCCCCAACTCCTTCCAGGTTCACCCTTGCTTCCCTGTTAAACACATCAAGTCCAATGTGTGTCACCAAAAACTCTTGCCCTGGAGAGTGGTTGACTTGTCAGCTGCCACACCCTTTACAAAATGATTACCATCAATTGCCAATAGCTCTTCTGCTGGAGGTGGGACTTTGTTCGTAGATACCCCCTCCTCCATGTTGGAATTTTGTCTGGCTTGGGCTTGTGCAGATATTGTGCCTGTCCTTTTGTTTTGGAGAATATTGTTTCCCTGTAGTTATCTGCTACAGTAATGGGTCTTCCTAATACATTTTCCTAATACATTTCCTAATACATTTAATACATTCCTAATACATTTTCCTAATACCTTTTTTGTTTTATCCTCCTTCGCCCAATCCTTTTCCTCATTGCTTTACCCCTGCCCCCCACCCAGCCAGCCCCTGTCCTCAGTATTCTCTTTCCACCTTCATGTCATATGCATTCTAGGATCATCACAACATTCATTCTTCAGACGTCATTTCTCTCCACCACGGTCCCCTTCCTAGTTTCATGACCTATTCCCATGTTCTCTCTCACTTGATTACACATACATAAAAATCCGAGGATAAGATCTGCATGTGAGAGGGAACATGTGGTGTTTGTCTTACTGAGCCGGAGTTACCTCACTTAATATAATATTTTCCAGTTCCATTAATTTTCCTGAAGATTTCTTAACTCCATGAAAAAAAAAAAAGCACATGGTGTTTTAAATGGAACATTCACTTCAGTTCTGTGTCAAGTCAGATTGTCTTTGTCATTTTTGTTAAAAGAGATGGGACAGAATAGAATTTGTGTATTTTGGGTTTTTTTAACACTTATTTTTTTAAAGCTACTCACTCAACCCATCCCCTGAATCTTAGAAAAAGCCACTTAATATACTTACATTTTGTTGTGTGTAATTCAGAATTGTACAGAACTGGATCATATTCCGATGTTCAAAGTATATGACTTACAAAAACTTACTAAAGATAAGTTATCATAAGAAAATATAGTATAAATATCAATAAGGATATTTTATGCTTAGATTCTTATATACAGGGAACTGTTTTGATGGGCTGGATGATCTAAAGGCAAATCTCATCTACATCACTGGCAAGCCCTCTATGTCATGGTAAGCTTTCCATTGTGATAACAGAATCTTTCACAGATGCAAAATATCTACTAATGACTTGAAGATAGGGTAAATTAAAAATCACCAAGGGAAGTAACATTTCCCTTAAAGGTTACCCTCATCTCTCTCTGCAAGGACAGAACTGTGAGAAGAATCCCTGAGACTTAGCATTAGACATTGCCCCAGTGGCATCCTAATGAACTCCACAAATATGGAAGAGATTCATCTTTTGCAGAAAGGAAATTAATTTTGTATTTATTGCTCATGTGGTATTATTTCAAACAAAATTATGCCCCTACTAATATGGTTTAAGCTAAATATTCTGTGCATCCATAAATTTGGAAACAGCTGTTGACCAATCATTAAATCAAGTCCCTTTGATTATTCAAAGGGTGTACAGTATGACTTTTGGGTCTTCGTTTCTTAAGTTGTGTAGTTCCCCCCTCCCAGCTTGCCTTTGCTTCCAGTTCTTTAATCATCTTCTGGATCATCTCTAGAGTGTTCCAGTCTTTCATGAGTCAGTCTATTCGAGAAAGTCCTCCAGCTGCTAAGAAACGTCATCAGGCTTTGTGTTTATGTATCAGTGTTTTTCAGCCTCATAGGTTCTAGGCACCAGGACAAAGCAAGAATGATGCTATCACAGGAGTGTTTGTGATTTATTCTTACTTTTTAAATGTTTGTATGATAGCATGATTTACCCGTGAGTCAGATTCCTTAGCTAAGAGTACAAACTAGACACAGGGATGAGAGTTTCATTCCATTCAAGTCTAGAGATTCTGCACTGCCAGGTTTCAGCTTTAACAGTCTTAACTTTGCTAGATAGCATTTATCTGAGGCATTTCTAAAAATATATCTGTTTTTTTTTCTGAGATTTCTTATCTTGAATATAATGTAGGCTTCTTATCTGATAGCCTAATTAGATATAATATCTATCTATTGAGAGCTTACAGACACAAGAAAGATTAAGTAAAGTAAATCTGAATGCTACTAGAGGTTGGAATCCAGCAGGAGAGGTAAATGTGAATGAAAATGATTCTAATGCACATTGGTAATAAATTATTTCAGACAAAAGTTAAGGGATCTTACAGGAAATGAGCAAAATGGAGAAATTATCTTTTACTATTAAGACAGAAGATATTCCTTCTTTGCATAAGCAACAGACTGGCCTAAATTCTGAAAAGGGACAATAAACTAAAACTTAAATTTTCCATTTATTTGACACAGAATTTCAATATAGTGGCAAAGTCTGTGAAATCAGGAAATATATGTATAACCTGTATTTATCTTATATGTATAATCTCTATGTGTTATATATCAATAGATATAGATAGGTAAATAGGTAGGTAGGTAGGTAGGTAGGTAGATAGATAGATAGATAGATAGATAGATAGATAGATAGATAGATAAATAGAAATAGAGATATTACATATGTATTAGTTTGTGACTGGAAATGTAGCTAGTAAGTTTATACATTTTATAGATCCTGGCAAATCACTGCTATTTTTAGAGCAAGAGTGTGTTGACCCGGGTTGAATTTTAATAAGATTGATATGATATTCATGAATAAAATCTACTCATATAAAAAAAGTATTTGAAAAATAAATAATTTAGGAATAATTTAACATGAGTTTAAGAAACAAGGAAGGACAGAGTGTTTTAGAAGAAATTATACAATTTAGTTAGTGTGAGGCGTAGCATTCAGGGACAATTCCAAAGCAGAGTGTAGACTGCAAACAGATACACACTTAAAGAAACAGAAGACCAAGGGGCAAGAGATGCCTTTGGATTATACGAGTCAAAGTCAGATTTTACATAGATGGTGCATCAGGACCATAAAGGACTATGTAAACATTTTTCTAAACTTGGACAACTCTGAGAAAGATAAAGCTAGGTCATTAACTTGAGACATGGAATGTGGAAATGATTTGAAACTATGGTAGATTTTGTTTGTGGGAAACATAATGTCCACAGAGCACAAGGGGAGGACATAATACGGAGGACAACCAAAGACCTCAAAATAGCTGTCCCAGCTGTGTTAAAGACTTTCAGGAAAAGGAGACAAAAAGATGTGAACAACAGAAAATCTCAGCCAAGACATGAAACTAACTCATCACCAACTCACATTAGAATTGAAAAAAATTTAAGAAAGAATATGTTATTCATTAGGATATTAATACTTAGCATTACATAAAGATGGCCAATAACATAAAAGGCTCTGTAAACTTGAGGATGGGTAAACAGAGATTATTCAAAATGATTCATTCCCAGATAAAGAGAGAAAGTATTGGTAAACACTGAAGAGAAAGGCGTAAAGTAACATTGAAGGAGAAAAACTTTAAAACTTAGGATAGATTCAAAGCTTTCAAGTCCAAGAAGCTCAGCAAATCTCAAGAAAGAAAAGAAAGATGCCAAGCAGGTGTTTTGGATGAAGTAGAATTACATACCATAAAAAATTACTAGTTATGGATTTGTTGATTTATTTAGTGATTTACTGAAAGCATTGCCCTTTTACCCAAAGACACATCACTCACTGACCAGAACAGAATGCCCTGGAGGAATCACTGAAAAAACAGGTCATTGCTGTAATAACCTGGTGACTGCCATGTAGGCGTCTGTAACATTTTGCTTGCTCATCCATCCCCCCTTGTGGTTTTAGAGTATAAAATGAGAACACAGCCTGGACCTGACACTGGAGACTTTCAGAAGCTGTCCTGGCTTCCGTCCTTTGGTGACCTCTCCTCTCCTCTCATTGGTATCAGAGTGCTCATTCCATGGAGATTCCTGTAACAATGTCACAGGTTAAGTGTGAAAACCAAGACTATAGAGATGATCCTAAAAGTAATCAAAGGAAAAAAATTCCCATGATATGAGAGTAACCATGGTAACATCAATATTCTTTTCTCAAGAAAAACATTCCTACCCAGAGTTTAATGGAGTGAGATATTTTTTCTAAATCAGGGACAAAAGAAAAAAATAACCATTTAGAATGTTTTAAATCAGCAATAAATATGTCCTTGGGAAATGAAGGTGAAATAAAGATATATCAGGAAGGGTTGTCACAGCCTAGAACTGGTCACAGAGTTTTATTTAAGAGACTTTTAGCATGCTTCTATTGTTAAAAAAAAAAAGCACTCAGTTGAAGCAAAATGAATAGCACTGTATAATGAGAAACCTAAAACATAGCAAAATACTTGAAATGACAAAATACTCAAATGACAAAATAACCAACAAAATGGCAAGTAGAGTAAACAGGGCATGTGGAATTGTATGTTCGTAACCCTCCCATATTCGACATGAGGTGGTTTAATAATAATAAGACTAAGTAGACAGGTTATAGATACAAACACAGCAATATAATAACAGAAGGAACTACATGCAGAGTCCCAGTGAAGCAGATAAAGACAAGAATGCCCACTCTGCACACTCGGAAGAGATGGTTAAAAGGACAAAGGACAGTGACAACTGCAATAGCTGTATCGGCTATGAGTGAGTGGGATAGCAAAGGAGTCAGGGCCAGAACTGTTTTAACAGTTAAGTCCCAGCTGTGTTTATTGTAGGAAACAAAGTTCAAAGTTTCAAGAAAAGATGAAATATGACGCACCATACAATGCAATGTAGTGTGCAGCTTCACGCCTATGACAAGTGACTTAGAGAAAACACATTAGACAGAGAAGGATTTACTCTGCTCCTAATTTCAGAGGTTTCCGTATGTGATGACTTTGCTGTGATGTTTTGATCATGGTATCAGGTAGAGGTTGCTCGCCTCATGGTGAATGGGATGCAGACAGAAAGATAGTATCCAGGGACAAGAGATAGCATGCAAGTATATAATCTCAGGGGACTTACTTGCTCCCTAAACTCCACACCTGAAGCTTTCTACCCTTTACAAGGTCACAATATTGTGAATTCATCACTGGGTTAATCCATTAGTTTGTTTTAAGGCTTCATGATTGATTCAATTGCTTCTTAATGATTAGACCTACCAAATCTGTTTTCTGAGGGAACATTGCGTATCCAAAGCAGAATGTGTAAGGAGGTGATACGATTCCATTACTGTGGGTACATTTGCTTAACAATAGAGTGTTGCTATAGGCACAGAAGGACATTACACAACTTAAGGGGGTTGACCTTTCATTAAGACAAAATGATCTTAATAATTGGCTACGTACTGGTGGAGGTCAGGGTATTGCCATTACATAGGTGAGGAAATTACAGTGATGGGGTCTCTGGAACGAGGGCATGACATGACTGGTGACTCCTAGAAAGGACACACTGGCAATGTCTGGATCTCAGAATGATGCCCCACATCAGGCACATGGCTCTCGAGAGAAGCAACACGACATGGGCTCCTTGTTTAGAGCAAAGTAACCATGTGCACAGTGCATAGCTCCTTAGCCTTGACTCAGGAGCTCCAGGGTCCTTCAGGAGCAAAGATTCTAGATCAATGCAGTTTTAATAGCGGCCATTTGGTTGCCTTCCACTTACATTTTCCTTTCAGGAGACATCCTTCTTGGTTCCAAGGACTTTGTAATGGAAGAGTTGGCGCAGCGGCGGCAGAGGATTTTCTTCCCCTTCTCTGTGCAGTCATTCTGAGTTTCCAGGATCCAGAGCAGCTTTGTCACCTTCACTGGACCCTGCATGCTCCCTCGGATGCTCCAGTGGGAGAACAAATGTGTATTCACTGTTTCAATCTTTTCTGTGAGGGGGAGTGGGCATTTTGCTTTTCTTGGAAGACACCTTGCTCTTCTGTCCAGCCAGTGATCATTTCCGTATCACTTAGGAAAAGAGAAAGCATGTTAGTCAAGTCTTTACTCTTTAGACAAAATTTAAAGCTTTAAAGGAAACACCAAGAAGAAATAAAAGTCATAAGTTCTTAGTTAATAGAAGAGAGGCAACAGAATATTCTAATACAGCAAACCGGGGACAGACATTTCAAAACACATTCTTTAAACAAAACAACATCACAGAAGAAAGAAAAAGTATAGAATAAAGTGCAGTGGTATGAATAGTGTCGCCTCTGACACAGAAGATAGCTAAAGGGTCCCTTTGCTCAGACACAGACTTTAACTTCACTACACCAAGTCTATGTGCATAATCCTAGATGATGTAGTTGTTTAAAGACTGATTGTAATTATTAGGTGTGGTCTATAATAGCATTGTTTTTAAAGCAAAGTAATTATTATAACATTTTCAAGTATATCTTATTCATAAATCTTTTAGTTACATAATGCTTTTTGCATTGGCCACAAACTATTTTAGGCAACTATTTCAGCTAAATGTGTTTTGTTCACTATTTTCAAACATATGCAACCTTTTTACTATCTACTCATTTATGCATTTTAGTGTAATCTCGTTTATGCAGAATGACTTGCACGTAGCCAGTAACCTTCTATAAAGTTTACTACAAATCTTTTCTTCCTTTCAATTATTAGCAAGATACCAGCTTCACTATTAAATGAGTTATCAATAGGTAAGTAAATTTCAATAGAGTAGCAAAGAATTTTATGCCAACTTAATATTCATGTGTTCAGTACTGAGAAAGGAAAACACAAATAGGCACATAAACTAAAAACCAACCAAGTGAACAAAGATACCCTGGAACAAAAACTCAACTTTCAAAAAGGAGAACTTGTTTGTACAGAAAGGGGAGGGATTTTAGTTCAGTTTATCCAGGCTTCTGAGCACCAGCCTCCAGCCTCCTTCTTACGGTTGTTGGTTTTCAGCCCAATGTGATTTTTATTTGATTCAAAAGAACCTGGAGAACTTCCTTGTTGAAGAACAAAGTGCATGAAACGTGGAACAACTTATTTTCAAATAAGCGTTTACCCTGTCACTAATACTGTCTAGTGGTTTGTTTTTACATAATCATTTAAAGTTACCAATGTGATTCTATTTATCACGAAAAATTTTTATCTCTTTCCAAGAATATGAATGAAATTCACTACAGAAGAAAAAAGTACATTCCTAAAACCCAAGCTGCACCTCATCAGGGGAAGCTTGAGTTGACGATTGTGAATTTGCCTCACCAAACGATGCTCACACAGATAACACATAGTAGACAATGTTTAATTTAATTCATTGTTGGCTATACTCTAGGTCATAAAAGAACAGCTGGGTGCGTGATGAAGCAGCTCTCTGTTCTTTTCAGAAACATTTATCTTATGTCATGAGGCATGGGAAATGTATTTGTATTCCTTAGAGAAGCTGATTCTAATCAAAGTCAAAGGGAATTGCAATCTCTGATCTAAACACATGGTTAGAACTATGTCATATCAAGTTTGGGGGCTTAAGAAGAAGCCTAGGCAATTGGAAACATGATTAAAGATTAAAGGAATTGGGATTATTTGGTTTGGAGAGAGCACGATTGGAAATTGACAGACCATGAGTCTTTAAACATGACATTCTTATTTTGGAGACTGTTGAGCAGCTGTTCCTAGCCCTAGTACATTCTGCCTATAAGGCAATTGTTTGAAATAGCAGCAAGAGAAATACAGAATAGATCAAATAAAAAAAAAACTTTCCAATTCTAGTACAAAAATATTGAGGTTTAGAAGAAAGGAATATATATATATATATATATATATATATATATATATATATATATTTACTGGTTAGTGTTACTGGTTGAAGAAGTTCATATCCATCCATGTGGTGAGTCTCACAACACAGAGATGCACAAATATTCTTGGTAATGTATTCATGGCATCCATTCATTTGGATTGAGAGGAAATGTTTATTATCATAATAATATAAATCACAAGGTGATTTTTATGTGACCTAAAGCAAAAGACAGCAAGAAATAATGGCTGCCAGCATGTCTATTTTCCTTAGAAACCATCACACTTTCCCTCAAATTAAGCTGGAAATGGAATCTTGGCAATATACGCTATGATTCTCTTATTCCATGGTCATAATAAAAAGGTATTTGACAGCATGAGAAGAAGGCTTTACAATGTTCTCCTGATGTTCCCACATTTTTCTGTGTGACTGTTACTAGCTGAAATAGCTATGAGTCAATGGAATCTGTAGTTGAGATGTTCCTCTGCTCCACAAACCAGAGGAAACTAGACTAGCTTGAAACACCGAGAAGGCAAATCAGAGACAATGTAAGTTCATTAATAAAAGCCTAGCTTAAAAGAAAAGGAGGATTCAGATTAAACCCAGACTGCAAATGATAACATAACATTATTTATATGTAAGACTCTCCAACATTTTCATGTGGAAATGTTCTATACTTGAGAATGTATATGTTTAAAATGTAACGCAAATGAGTTTAAATCAATTTTAATGAGTTATGTTTTATATAAGACAAAAATATGTCCATTTATATGTACATTTCAATGAGCTTTAACAAGCATAAGCATTTACGTGTGTGTGCATGTGCAAGTGCATGCATGTGTGTGTTGAATGAAGGTGCACAGAGGATAGAATGAACATGGGATGGTTGGAGAACACCCTGGGGTGTTGTTAGTCTTTGTTTTCACCTTGTTTTACTGTGCCAGGCTAGCTGGCTCCTGAACTTCCTGGTATCCCAGCATACACCTACCATCTTGCAGTAGGAACACTAAAAAACAGACATGGGTTACACAGCTTTTTATAGATTCTGAGGATCCAAATTCAGTGGCTTATGCTTGCACAGAAAGCATTTTTACCCACTGAGCCCTCTTTCAAAAGTCCAAGAAACAGAGGGTACTTGTTCATCATAACTAACTCTGAGACCAGTCTACGGTAACAAGTCTCCTGTCTGTCAGATAGAATAGATATTCCCCACACATGGGGTGGTTATACAGTGTAGAGTCTGTTGTTTGACACTCCCTTTCATAGCTTAATGATTTTGAGATTCACCATGTTGTTACTTTATCCTGTAAGTTCAGATCCTTGTTTTTACTGATGTTTGGTTATAGTCATTATACGTTTTTACTATCCAAAACTGTCACCCTTCTATTTCTGAATGAGTTTGTTTGCACACAAATTTTCAATTTGAGAATTGGTGCTTACGACTGAGGTTCCTGAGTTACATGGTAAATACTTCATAATTCATAGGAACTCTTTTTTTGTAAAGCAAGCGAGTTGTTACGTTTTTTTTGTCAATGTTGTAAAAATATCTCCACTGCCCCAAATCCTTGATTTTGTCAGTCTGATTTTCCCTCATTGTCATGTATATTGTGGTTTTAATTTGCCTTCTTCCTGATGACCAGTTATGCTAATTGTATTTTTACACATTTGTTGCTGATTTGCACACCTTTTTCTTGTATGTGTAGATAAATTTCCTTCCTTCCTTCCTTCCTTCCTTCCTTCCTTCCTTCCTTCCTTCCTTCCTTCCTTCCTTCCTCCCTCCCTCCCTCCCTCCCTCCCTTCTCTCTCT
>NC_034601.1:51633149-51654834 GCF_900095145.1 Mus pahari | reverse complement strand
TCTCTCTCTCTCTCTCTCTCTCTCTCTCTCTCTCTCTCTCTCTTTCTTTCTTTCTTCCTTCCTTCCTTTCTTGGCTGCTAGACAGCATGCACGTTATAAATCTGTAAGTACATAGATCTTGTTGTCTTACTTTTCAGGTTAGGCTTACAGTAACCATCCCTGGAGGCTGCAGACCATGGCAATTCAGTGTCCTCTGTGATCTCAAGACTCACCCTTGTGCTGGCAGTTGGCTGTATCAGAGACAATTGCAATGCTACTTCATACAGTTTTATGCCTGCTTACAGTAGAAGCATAACTTTGAAACAAACTGGCAAACAGCGAATATTTTCCATTCCTTTCCCAAATACTATAAACAACTCTATTATGCTTCCAAGCACATGGAACATCCTCAGAGCTTCTGATACTGCACAGCATCCCCATCATAACATGATGAAATATGACCAGCACATGGAGACTCAAACTCAGAAACATGAAAGAAAGAAAAAAAAAAAGCTTCACTAAAGTTAGGGATCATCGAATACAAATGCATAGTGAAACCCCTTAACTGAATGTATCTAGAAGAAACGTGTGTATTTATTTAACTTTTCCCTCTGTGTTTGGTTGCTACATTTATGGTCGTCCTCAAATAAATTCTTCATAAAAGCACATCAGCAGTGAGGCATCTCCAATGTGAGTTCAATTACCATTTAAGAAATGAAATACACTGTGCTATTCATTGTTTCCACATGGATATGGGGAGTTTGGCTTGGGGGTCTTGGCAAAAATGTTTTATTTGTTTTTAATTTGACTCATCTCCCATTCAACTTGAAAAATTCCCTATGTCATTGGCATTTGCAAAGACATTTCATCAAAATTTCTCTGCAGCGGCTTTCCAAGAAAGCCAGCAGAGAACCCTGAATTTTGTTAGGGGGTCCTAGTAATCTCAAAGTTGTTAGAATTTAAATCAGCAGAAAAACAATTTCAGGTAGATGAGTATTCTCATTAAAATATGTCGATACTTAAACTAAGGATACCCAGGTTCCATCAACAGTAATCCCAAGGCTCCATTAGCTATTTTATGTCATCAAGTTTTTACTCAGAACATTCTTATATCATTTTTTATCTGTTTTGGGGGTAGGGTGGGTGAGGGTCTCACACTATACCCAGGATGTCCTGTTTGTTGGTTTATATCTGCTTGGGATAGTACCCTGGGAGTGGTACTATTGGGAAGGGTAGCTGGTAGGTGTGTCATTGTGGGCGTGGCCTTTAATACTTTCCTTTTAGCTGCCTGGAAGCTGATATTCTGCTAGAAGCCTTCAGATGAAGATGTAGAACTCTCAGTTCCTAAGCATCATGTCTGTGTGGATGCTGCCATTCTCCCACATTGATGATAATGGACTGAACCTCTGAACCTTTAAGCCAGCCCCAATTAAATGTTGTCCTTTAAGAGTTGCTTTGGTCATGGTGTCTCTTCACAGCAGTAAAACCCTAACTGAGTCATCCTGAAATGCATTATGTATCCCAGGCTGCCTCAGAGCCAGACAAGTCTTCTTGCCTCAGCCTCTTGAAAGCTGGGATAACAGGCATCAGTCATGACACCCAGCTGTTTATGTTATAATGATTAATTCTATGTATTTTAAACATTTCGTGTTACAGAGGATTGATTCTAATTACTCATGATGAAGAAAGCCATCTACTTTATATAGTATTTAAAATAATACACAGCACACAGCAGCATCTTGGTTAATAATGAATCTTAGAAGGCCAGTGACGTGACAAACCAGGATCCTTGAAGAAAAGGTATCACCACCGTCATGGTACTTTAAAAACACCATCAGCTTATAGAAAGTGTAATTTAGTTTCTTCCAAAGGGAATCAGTTTATAAATTAGTTTTTAAAAGCTCCTGGTTTTAGGTAAATGCAAATAAAATAATTTGCATGAAGATAAACAAAGGAGTGCAAATATTAAATGCTTTTTATAACTGTTTCTGTGAAAGAGGTAAAGAAACTGCACACGTCTTTAGCATGAGATTATAATAGACTCGATAATACAATAGTTAAAAACAATCATTTCAGGAAATTCGTAGGCAAATGAATGGAGCTAGAAAATACCAGCCTAAGTGAGGTAACCCAGTCACAAAAGAACACACAAGGTGTGTACTCCCTGATATGTGGATATTAGCCCAAAAAGCTGAGAATGCCCACTATACAATTCACAGACCATATAAAGCTCAAGAAGAAGGAAGACCAAAGTGTGAATGCTTCAGTCCTGCTTAGAAGGGAGAACAAAATAATCATGGGAAGTAGAGGAAGGGAAAGACTTGGGAGGGAGAGAGGAGGGGAATGGGAGACAGGATCAGGTATGGGAGAAGACAGGAGATATACAGAGGGTCAGGAATTTGAATGGAGGTGTGTAGCAATGTGGGATGGGGAACTGGAGGTAGTCACCAGAAAGTCCTAGATGCCAGAAAAGCAAGATGCTCCCAGGACCCAACTGGGATGACATTAGCTGAAATACTCAACAAAGGGGAGAGAACCTGTAGAGACCATATCCAGAGGTTAGGTAAGGTCCCAAGTTGAGGGATGGGGTCACCCACCCATCTCAAAAATATTAATCGAGAATTGCTCCTGTCTAAAGGAAATACAAGGTCAAAGAGTGGAGCAGTGACTGTAGGAAAGGCCATCCAGAGACTGCCCCAACTATGAATCCATCCCATTTGCAGACACTGTTGCTGATGCCAATAAGTGTATGCTGACAGGAGCCTGATATAGCTGTCTCCTGAGAGGCTCTGCCAGATAATGACCAGTACAGATGCGGATGCTTGCAGCCAACCACTGGACTGAGCATGGGAACCCTAATGGAGGAGTTAGGGGAAGGACTGAAGGAGATGAAGGGGTTTGCAACCCCATAAGAAGAACAACAGTAGCAACCAACTAGACCCCCTGGAACTCCCAGGGACTAAACCACCAACATGGAGGGACCCATGCCCCAAGCTGCATATGTAGCAGAGGATGGCCTTATCTGGCATCAACTGGAGTGGAGGCCCTTGGTCCTGTGAAGGCTCGATGCCCCAGGGTAGGGGAAAGCTAGAGCAGTGAGGTGGTGGTGGGTATGTAGGGGAGAGCACCCTCATAGAAGCAGGGGGAGGGGGAGGGGATGGGTATTTGTGGAGGGGAAACCAGGAAGGGGGATAACTTTGAAATGTAAACAAATGAAATAGTCAATAAAAATTGCAACAAACAAATGTCGTGCATTTGACAAAGAATGAAACTTTCAAGACAAGTATAGACTCGAATGTTGGTGCTGTAGGAAATCTTTATCCCTCTACCCCTTCAGAAAGATTTACAATAAGGGAGTTATGACAAGGTCACCTAATAAAAACCGGAACAATGTTAGGTTAATGCTGGAAGTCCTGTTGCTAGAGGGCGTGAGAAGTGGAGATGTGGCACAGAGTCATGACATTACAAGGTCCCCTCTAGTTCTGTCTTCGTCCCATTGAGCATATGTGTTTGTTTGACGTCAAATGATAGCTTGAGAGATTATCAGAGGCAGGTTGAGTCCTGCCATGTTTCCAGTGATTTTTTTCCTAACTGAAATCAAAGATATTTAATATTCTTTTTCCTCATCATGTAGTAAACAAAGAGAGAAGCAAGTGCCCTCCAGGAAGTGCACTGTTACGCATTTTGGCCTGAACTTCTGAATGCCTGCAAAAGCACAGAGACATGGCAAGGACTCTGGGTAGTAGAAGGGTTTCATTTTAACAGGAATCATACGAGAGACAGGCTGTCACAAGCGTGAGCACCACCCTCATAGTTGGCATATCAGTTTATTGTGCGGAAATAAATGTCTCAAGTGCTTTCCAAAGGAATGGAAACGAGAAAGCCAGGAAAGGGAGGTGGGATTACATAAAATCCAGATGAGCAGGGTAAGATTCCAATGCTGCTCATGAGAATTCCTCCACTATCACCATGCCATGGAACAAACAGTGTGGGCAAAGTTCACAGGCGAAAGTTTCAGGCCAATTTTCATTGAAAGATGGACACTGCTAATTCTCAGCTTAAATATTAAAATATCTCAGAATGCTTGCATTCATGTTCTGAGAAGGAGCATCTCTGTTTACTCTCCACAGGAACTTGCTCTGTCAGAGTTCTCTCAAGAAATTACATTAGCTTTTAAAATAAACAACATTACAAACAGGAGACTAATTTTTTAAAAGAAAGTTTATACTAATTCTGTATATAGAAGATGCACCTGTAACATTACCACATTCATAATTTTACCTAGGTAAGATTTCCTTCATGCCACTTCCACGTTTCTAAGAAAAGCATAGGACAAGCCTCAAAGGCAGGTTGTTTGAGCCCAAAACCTCTTACCTGCAATCCTTAAATTTCTACCAGGGTCTTATGATAGGTATATCATAACTTCTAGTGTTCCCAGGATATGGGAGCCTGATGGTGAATAGAGAAGTTCCAAATGGGTTGCTCACCCATGCCTTTTCCTTTTAAATAATGGACTTGGGTGAAAATACTGTCAAACTACAGCTGATCACCGAAACTATTGGGGGGGGGGGGAACTAACATCATCAGGAGGCCTCACAGACTTTTAAGTGTGTTGTAATTTATAGTCTCGATGGAGTTTTCTAGCCGAATATACTATGTATATGTGTAAACCATTACTTATATTAAGTTAAATTTATGAAATTATAAAATAAAAGTAATTGCTTCAAAAATATAAACACAGAATTTTGAAATGCATACATACACGTACCCCTTCAAAACAAAACAAAAAAAGGGGGGGTGGAGAATTTGCTAGGAGGTTGACAGATCATTTTAATTTCAAAATAGTTTTATATTGATATTGAGTATCCAGAGATTAATGCAAAGATGGAAAGATGCTAAGATGTTGCTGACGGGGTAAAGAATAGCGATTCTTCAGGGGACTTAAGAGTTTTCATGATCTGACTCTTCTAGCCTTGATTCTCAGTATTTAGGTATAACTGACTACCTGTCCTTACATGGCAGAGTCAGTCCTGGTATGAGTCTTCAGGAAACAGGTCTGAGGGGTTTTAGAAGTATTTGGCCTTGGCCTTTCGAAGTAAGGGGAGAAATAAGTGACCCTCTCAAGTTCTGTTTTCTCTAGAAACCTCAATAAGCAAACACAAGAGGACACCATGAATTGAAATGGTGTCCAATCTATGAGATCAAAAGTTTACACTGATGGTTTGGTTGCTGGACATCGTTCTCATATTTTCAGCATGGCAAAAAAATAGCTTGAATTATGTAGTTTATTGACAACCTACTCTGGCCAATGTGACAACTTGGCAGATGGTGAGGTTACTTACAGAGCAAAACTTGACTTGTGGGCATGTCATAAAAGGATGTATTGGGAGAAGTAGGGGGGGGGGGACATGTGAAGTAGACAGACTGCATTTGCCCACTTAATTCTGCTATCCATGTCTGTGGCTGGGATGTTTTCATAGAGCAAAGTGTGGAGTTTCATGGCTGTTGTTCCCAATAATAATTTTATTTATAGCTCCACAGCTCTTAACATGAAAAATAAGCCATGAAACATCAATCATAACAAAGAAATGTTTTAACACATTCAGAATTTAAAACTCAAGATATTAGCTTTTAAGACGCAAAAGCCAAGGTCCCTATGGAAGATGACAGAAGACTTGGATCAAACAACTACTTTTCTTCCTAGTCCATACTGTAGGAGACAAAGGTGGGCTGGGGGTAGCACTCAGTCTTATGGCTTTCTTTCTCAGAGAAGGAGTTATGTGGCAATAGCCTTGTGCTATGCCCCTTGGATAATACAATAGCTATATTATGGCTACATTAGGAACTTGGCCATTCTTCTTAATGGATAAGTTAGGATCTTAACCATCTGTTTTATTTTTCTGTCAATTATAAATGCATTACTACATGATACTGTGTATCACAGACACACTAGAAAAGAAATCATAAAAGAGAAAGGAAAACAGCAGGAGATACAAGGTCAGAAAGAACCCATAAAGGGACAGAAATGTTTTATGGAATTGATTCTTTTTGTTGTTGTTGTTTTGTTTTTTTGAGACAGGGTTTCTCTGTGTAGCCCTGGCTGTCCTGGAACTCACTCTGTAGAACAGGCTGGCCTTGAACTCAGAAATCTGCCTGTCTCTGCCTCCCAAGTACTGGGATTAAAGTCATGCACCACCATGAGGGCTGAGATTCTCAAATCTAACAGTCATGCCAGCCTGTTGGGAACTTAGGGAAGAGCTGATGTTACATTTCAAGTCCCAGGGCAGTCTGGGGGCAGGATGGGAGCTGAGGTTGGTGTAGTCTGAATATTTCCCCCAAGGCACACGTATTCCTAGGCTTTAGTCCCCACTGAGGCACTATTGAAATGGAGGAACCTTGCAGACATGGACCTATGGTAAGATCTTGAAGTCACTAAAGGCATAAGGAATACTGCTTCACCCTGGGCCCTTTCTCTTCCTTTGGTTCCTTGCCTGTGGGATAAGTAATTTTCACTCTGCCCACATACTCCAGTTGTAGCATGATGCTATCCTATAGACATGAAGCAATGGGACCAACCAACTGCAGACTGGAATCCTTAACACTGTGAGCCAAGACATTCCTTTTAATAAGTTGATTATTATTTCAGATATTTTGTTATAGTGACAGAAAGCTAACATTACCCTCTACTCTGCAGTAAGGAAGTCAAACTTATTACTTGTTTATTGGGAGAATTGTGAATATGGGATACCAACTCTGGATGAAACAAAGAGAAGGTTTTAGATCTGTCCTGTGTAATGGCATTGGAGCACTGACTTCCTGTCAAAAGTATCTCAGAGTGAAGCATGTGCTTGTCTGCAAACAATAAGAGGCCCAAATTTGTATAGAAAGCTACCATTAATCTCACCCTAGTCATAGATTTAATGTGTGTTGTGATATGCTTTCTTTATAATTTACATTTCGGACAAAAATCCTCCAATATTTTCTTTCTTGATTTTAGAGAAATGTAAACTACTTACAACAAGGATGATGACATGGGCTTAAGGATACATCTCAGTAAAAGGAAACAAACCTCTGACCCAAGTGGCTCAAAAGATCTATTTTGCTTATATTTGTTGATTTTGGAGATAAAAAAAAATCATCAAAAGAGAGGAATTTATTGTAAATGGGGGACTGAATAAAGCACACAGTATTCTGGGTACCCAAGGATGAAGTACTATGTTGTGCCTCTCACATTTGCAAGTACAATCATCATCCTGACTGGCTCTGTATGGGTCCTGTCTCCATCAGCGTCCATCTCCACTATAAGATCTTCGGCATGTTGATTAACCTCTTTCTGCTCCTTGTCCCATCTTTAAAGTGTCCCATAGAAATAGTGTCTACTCTTCAAAGTGCTGTGAGAATGACGTAGTGTGCAACATTTAGTGCTCTATTGCAAAACCGAGGTGCTCCAAGTATGTGCATTCACAATCTCTTAATGTTTCTGTGGGTAAGAACACAGCAGAGGCTTTGCTAAGACCTTTGCCTCTAGGTCTGTAACTGTGATGTAGTCATGATGTTGGGGCCACATTGGTTCATCCATCTAGTGGCTGACTGGTGTTGATTGTTGATCAAAGGTTATTCTGTGTGTAGACCTCTCCCAAAGGTGTAGAAGAGTTTGTACAGCAAAGTGGCTGGCCACCCAATAACAATATATGAGGAGAAGTACTAGACACAAGAGATCCTGTCCACTACTGGTTGCAGAATTACATAGAACCACTGTTGTCCTACTCTCTTAGAGGAAGAGAGTCAGTGAATTTATGGCATATGTAAAAATTACATATGTAAAGTATACAGAACTAAATAATACACAAGTACATCATATGTTTAATCGAATAATAAACTTAGACTGTTTGACAGCTTAGTTGTCAGAGTTTAAGAACATCTCTTACTTTTGTATTTCCTCACTATCTCGGAACTTCTTGTTCCTGTATCCCTGATGATACCAATCTACAGGTGCTTGAGCCAATACTGTAAAGAATACAGTATTTTCCTATAAGCTGTGCATAAGCTCTCATGTCTTCTGAATCACATCTGGATTGCTTGCATTACTTAACATTGTAGAGGGTTGTTTCCTACTTTCTGTTATTTAGGGAATGATAACAACAAACCCTGAATGTGCTCAACACATACTAAGTTTTTAAGAGTATTTCTAGCCTGTGTTGATTGGACTCTGTGTATGTGAAACACATGAACTCTCAGTGCTGTCTAGGGTTACAAAATATTGCAAAGATCACTCTTATTAATACTAGTAAATTGTCCATGGACCTCTTAGGGTTATCCATAAATTTTCAATGATAGTTATAATAAACATTCTAGTGGACTCTGAACATGTATATATTTCACATCTTTTTCTAGTTTGTTGTACTGATTGGGAAAGAGTGGTGATAAGGACTGTTCTTTGTCTCCCCCTAGTATTTGAGGAAATCCTTTTTAAATTACACAGAAAGCCTTTTACATATGTTTTTGGTCAGTGATGAGTGTTTTCTTCTGGACTTAGATAAGAATGCTGCCAAAGAATTAATGTTGAATTTTTTTTCTGAAGCTGCTGAGATTAAAAGATGATCTTTTTTCCCTTCTAGTGCCTTTCTCTTCTTCATTTACAGCTCTTCTCAGAGGGAAAAGTCCAGTCCAATCCTGATGCTTCGGAGTGACACTGGTCAGGATTCAGAGGCCCATCAACCCAGAAATAAAATGTCTGGTTCTCAGTTCTTTGCAGACTTCTTCTAGAAAGTCCATTTGTAGGTTGTAAGTCTTGGTGAGTCAAGGTTTGCACTTGTTAGGTATTCTTTTCTACAGTTAGGCTTTTTCCTGCCTTATGTCTCCTATAAATATTCTCTGTGGTTTTGAAATAAAAATCATCTATTCAAGTAAGTCTCCCAAAGTACAATTTCTATATAAACATATATGCACGTGCGCACGAATACACACAAACACGCGCATACACCGATTCTTCCCACCCCTCAAATAAGCCAATGCATTTAAGTATAGAAGTAGATTGGCTTCCTAAGTTTCCTTTGTGGTAGACTGATTTCACTGTTCTTTCTTGTTTTGCTTTGAGTGGGAAGGCGCGCCCACAGAGAGACATGAGTCCTGCTTTTCCTCAGGGCTCATGTGAGCAAAACAACGTCACCCATTTGGAGCCAGGTAGTGCATTAGTCCACAGTCAGTGAGGTAGAAACAAAGACGTTCTTCATATGCTTTCTCCCTGAGTAATAAAAAAGAGAGAAAGAAAGAAATACTCATTTCTCATTTCTTGGAACTGAGCCCTGTTGACCTTAAAGATTTTAGCTCTTCTCCTGGTTAGTCCTCTCGGCAGGTAAGAATGGCTGGTGGCTAGCCAGCTGGAGAAGTGGGTATGCCCCCTTGAAATTCCCTTTCGGTTTTGACCATGTTGAAAGTGGTTCATTCTCAGGCGGCAGTCAGAATCCTCCAAGCTTCAGGACCCCTGTCACATAACGTTGCAGGTCTCCAATCCTAACTAATATCAAGCTTGTGCTGACTCGACCCACTGCATCCACATCTCTCCTAGGAGACTGACAAGATTGACAGCTTGCTTCATGAAGAGGCTGCACAGAAAAAGCTGGCAACTTCTTTGTGTGTGTTGGCAAGGCATAAAGAAAGGCAAAGTTGGCAAAGGATGGAATACTAATTACTACCAGGCTCAGAGAGCCTCGTGCCTGCCAGGCGCTACTAAATATTATTTACTTATTTTTTACCACTAGGGAGCAAGCATTGTTGTGGCCAGCTGATGTATGAGAAGTTGGTGTTCAAAGAAATTCTATTAATTTTATTTCATTTAGAGATAGAATAAGTTATCCCAGATTATACGTTTCCATTTATAATTCTAAATACTTGAACATATTATTTATGTGAATTTTAAAAGGACAAGTGGGGTTTCACATATATTTTAATATATTGTCACAGAAGCTAGAATAATCCATCACATTCTGTGTGAGTAATGTCACATTCAGAACTAGGTTGACAGGGAGCTTCAGTACTGAAGGAGTTACGGTAAGACAGTGTACTGCTGAGTGTTCCAAATTCAACGGGCTATATATTTTAATAAATATGCTCTGTAGGCAAAGAAGCAGAATAAAAATACTTTTATGGATCATTAAAGGTGGCATTCTGGTGTAAAGGAACTTTCAGATTTTATAAGTTTGATGGGCTGTCACTGGTTTTTAATCACAAACAAATTATCCACCAATAACAAGAAGGCCAGTTCCAACAACTTTATTGACTTCAAATAATGCCATCTGCATATAATGAGCAGGTTCCAAAGCCATAGACCACTTTCCATAGCAAATCTACACCTGGCTGCTACATTTCCAAATCTGTGCTTCTGAAAAATGTCATTCTGTTTTTATTTCTGTAAGCAATTCCCTTTTCTCTGAACAACTATCACACAGGCCTTTTGGAATTAAAAAGAAAAATTAACCTTTAATATTTTTTTTTAAATAAGTGGATTACCTGGATAAAGTGGGATAGCTTAACTCCATAAACTTTCAGCTTTGTCTTAGAGAATTTATAAGCAGAGAGTAGAAACAAGTGAAATCCAGGGAAAGTTGTCTGTACTCATCTATAGATACAAGCAAATACAACATTTGTAGTTTCGTTTAGCCAGAAAAATTATAAATGAGACTGACCTGAATTGAGAATGTTTATATAATCAATGAAAGATAACAACTATGGCTTTTTATCGTCTGGCTTTATTTTATTGCCATAATTGTACTCAGTAAATAAAAAAATTCTCTAGCACTAAATAGGAGGGCTTGGTTGCTTTTGCTCGTGTGGTGATCATACTCATGAAGAAGTTGATGAACAAGATTGCGAATGTTGAGGAAGGATGCTCTTCTGCCCACTTTGGTTATTAGCACTCATGCTCCCATTCTCTGTCTATTCTTCAGCTGGCAACTGCTATGTGGTAAATTGTTGCCTGTTCCCTGGACTACCCTGCATGCTCTTAGGGGTTGGAGGCAAAGTGGCCGCAGAGTCAATGACACAGACTCCTGGAACAGGTGAGAAATGCCATAAGCAAGCTCATCTGAACAGTGCTGCAAGCTCCTTTAATACCCTCCACCAGCACCCCCTTGGTCCCAAGAAAGCATCTCTTCTAGACAGCAGTTCCCGATTGCCTAGCACTGTTTGCTTCAGCAATCCTTTGTTCCTCAGGCAGTCTTCAGTTAGGTCGTCCTGCAGGAGATGCTTATGCGGCTGCGCAGCCCCCTGCTAACCCCCCAACCCCCCCCCCCATGCTTCCCTACAGGTGGCCCAGTCATTCCTGCTACAGTAAATAGCAAGAAACCGTGAAGGCAATTCAAATTTACATAAGCAAACACAAAGGGTGAATGTCTTGTGATCTTGCTCCCCAAGCTGACAATTTTAAATGCCTATGTATACATTTGAACATTGTCTACAGCAAAAAGGACACACAAATTCGTATGATACTTTGTCAAAGTTCCCTAAAGTTTGTTATGTATGTATTTTCCTGCTATGTTAACACTCCATCAGTGCTTTGAATTCTCTTATACTGATAAACAGTGCTCTGTAATATAAATAATTCACAGGTTGTTTAAACACTGTCCTATTGTTGGATATTTACATTGTAATAGTAGCTTTCTTATTTCCTTCTTTGAAGATAATACCAAAGAAACATACATTTTATGAATAAATTGGCCATCTATATGTGTCATTAACTGGTGTTTCTTTCCAAAGTAGTTACTATTAAAGTATGCTGATTAAAATGAGAACAATAACATGGTGGGAGGGAGCTTTAAACCTCTTATACTTGGTGCTTGAAAGGTTTAAATAATTAATGAGAAAAGTACCTGCTTTTGACAAGTACTCTGGAATTTAGCAATTAATACAAACATTAGAATATGAACATCTTAGAAATCTGCCAAATGGCAGAGCTGATGAAAACATTAGACATTTTTGTGTTGTCTTATTTGCTTTCCAACTGTATATAGCAATGACCACAATGACCACAGTTGCAGGATAGCTTTTATATTGAAAGTTACAATTATGAGGCTATTGCCAAATAGGTGAGCTTTTCCTTATTGAGACTAAAATCCAGTCATGAAAGTCGGTCTCCATCTAGGTGCTGAGAGTCTGCAGGAGTCAAATCACCAGATCTCAAGGGAATTTAATCCAAGGCACACCCTTTGTTACTCTTTTTGTTTAAATTTTTGGTATTTGGGTTTGGAGAGAGTGTTCAATCCAGTAAGTAAGGGTAAAAGCTTGTGTCTTCTTAGTCTAGCAAAAAAACCAACCAACCAAACAAAAAATAAACAAACAAACCAAACAAACAAATAAAAAACCATCAAGCACAAGGAAGAAGTAGGGTGTGGGGTAGCTGAGAGCATCTGCGCTGCACGGTGGCTTCTTGAATGGCCAAATGCCCATATTTCCTTCTGTATCTGTTTGTCTGCCACCATCTCTAGCTGGTTTGCTTATTAGCCCATGTGTATTTCACAAAGGTGAGGTGGCTACATCTCAGTCTGGAGAGCCTGCTAGTGGCCTTGCCTTGCCTTGCCTTGCCTTGCCTTGCCTTGCCTTGCCTTGCCTTGCCTTGCCTTGCCTTGCCTTGCCTTGCCTTGCCTTGCCTTTTCTTTTTTTTCTTTTCTTTTCTTTTCTTTTCTTTTCTTTTCTTTTCTTTTCTTTTCTTTTCTTTTCTCTTTTTCTCTTAATTGGATATTTTCTTTATTTACATTTCAAATGTTATTCCCTTTCCCAGTTTCCCTCCCTCCTGGAAACACCCCCCCCCCCTTCTATTTGGGTGTTCCTCCACCAACCCACATCCACCACTCCCACCTTCCTGCCCTCTATTCCCCTACACTGGGCTTGTATGGAGCCTTCCTAGGATCAAGGGTCTCTTCTCCCATTGATGCATGACAAGGCCATCCTCTGCTACATATGCAGTTGGAGCCATGTGTAGTGACCCTTTTTAACCAGAAAATGAAAGTCCTGTTGTTTTGCTGGTGCCTGGATGCTCTGCCTCATGGAGAACAGTATCTCCCACAAACCCAGCCACAGGACTGGCCTGAGGGTTTATTTTGTTTGTTTTTGTTTTGTTTTGTTTTGTTTTGTTTTGTTTTCTGCTTTTAAGTCTTCTGCTGTCAGGTCTCCATAGCTAAGCCTTTGTAAAGCTGACTTCTGGTCACCTTTTTTTTTTTTTTAACATTTTATTATTATTATTATTATTATTATTTTCTTTATTTACATTTCAAATGCTATCCTGAAAGTTCCCTATACCCCACCCCCGCCCTTGCTCCCCTACCCACCCACTCCCACTACTTGGCCCTGGCCTTCCCCTGTGCTGGGTCATATAAAGTTTACAAGACCAAGGGGCCTCTCTTCCCAACAATGGCCAACCAGGCCATCTTCTGCTACATATGCAGGTAGAGACACGAGCTCAGGGGGTACTGGTTAGTTCATATTGTTGTTGCACCTACAGGGTTGCAGCCCCCTACAACTCCTTGGGTACTTTCTCTAGCTCCTCCATTGGGGGCCCTGTGTTCCATCCAATAGCTGACTGTGAGCATCCACTTCTGTGTTTGCCAGGCACTGGCATAGCCTCACAAGTGGCCGCTATGGTCACCTTTAGGATTCACCGTAAATGTCTATAGCTCTTACCAATCGTATGACATAATGTATCTCCTCCTGCTCTGATCACCTTTATTTCTTATCTAACTTTGTGTTTTTCACAGCAGTAATCATGTTGCAATTTTTATTGTCTATATATTTCCTCCTTTTAGCCATGACTTCATTTAACTGTCCGTTCCACCAGGCTGAGGATCAGGTTGCTGCAAGACACATCACATGTGTTCCACAGCACAAGTGGCCTGGGTGAGTCATGAACCTTTCTGTAGAATATTTACAGGGCTTGTATGGCATTTGTGTGTGAGGAGCAGGTTTGGTCGCGGCCCCAAGATGGCGCCAGGGACTGCCACCAAGTCTAACGGCTAACAACTGACTTCCTCATAGCCCTCAAGATAGCCACATCCATTAAACTGCACTGCACAGATGCACCACAATGAAAGATCAGATGATGTGACAAATGTAGTCCTGTGCCAATGAACNGTGCCTACGTGGAATAGGGTGATGGGGAGTGGACTAGANGGTATAAAAGGGGATGGCCAAGAGAGGTCGGGGGGATCTTTTTACTGCACATAGTTATGTTCCTGAATAAACTGCTTTGAGAAGGACATCGGTTTTGTTGCTTCTTTTCCGCTGGTCAGAGACGGTAGTGACATTTGTGTTTAGATCTCTGAATGACGTTTCTTAGAGGAATGTTTCTGTTTTGTCAATTTTATGGTTTTAAAGTATTGGGAACGCTGTGAACACCTTCCGACTTCTTTGGTCTTACCTTTGATATTATATTTAAGTAGTGGTACTGTAATAGAATCCAAAGTTGACCAATCAAATCCTAAATCTACACTCCCAAGTAGTCCATGGGCTTACTTTGTGGAGAACTGATCAGGAATCACTTCAGTTTACCTCTGCATATACTGAATGTGACTCAATTTCTTTGAAGTCTGATATAGCTTTAATCATATGGTTATTATCTATAAGGTCTGAAGAGAATAAAAGTTTAACTCATCTCACACTTTCAGAACTATAGTAAGTAGTAGAGTTGTCTCATAGTTTTCATAGATTAGTTCTAAGACATCCATGGCTATCAAAACCTGCAGCTCAGGTCTCTCATATAAAATATATATTTGCATGTAACCTGTATGCATTCTCCCATGCACTTTAAATCACCTCAGTAGATTACTTATGATATCTAATATTGCAGATGCTATATAAATAGTTGTTTTACAACATGCATCTTGCTGGGCAGTGGTGGTGCACGCCTTTAATCACAGCACTCGGGAGGCAGAGGCAGGCGGATTTCTGAGTTTGAGGCCAGCCTGGTCTACAGAGTGAGTTCTAGGACAGCCAGGGCTATACAAAGAAACCCTGTCTCGAAACATTCCCCTAAAATTTTTTAACTCAGAATTGCTCCTGTCTAAAGGAAATACAGGGACATGAGTGGAGCTGAGACTGAAGGAAAGGTCATCTAGAGACTGCCCCACCTGGGGACCCATCCCATATGCAGCCACCAAACTCAGTCACTATTGCTGATGCCAAGAAGTGCTTGCTGACAGGAACCTGATATGGATGTCTCCTTAGAGGCTCTGCCAGAGCCTTACCAGTATAGATGCAGATGCTTGCAGTCAACCATAAGCATGGGAACCCCAATGGAGGAGTTAGGGGGAAGGGCTGAAAGAACTGAAGGGGTTTGCAACCCCATAGAAAGAACAACAATATCAACCAAACAGACCCCCTCCCCTGGAGGCCTACCCAGAGCTCCCAGGGACTAAACCAACCAAAGAATACACATGGCTCCAGCTGCATATGTAGCAGAGGATGGCCTTGTTGAGCATCAATGGGAGGAGAGGCCCTTGGTCCTGGGAAGGCTCAATGCCCCAGTGTAGGGTAATGCCCGGGTGGGGAGGTAGGAGTGGATGATTAGGTTGGGTAGCATCCTTATAGAAGCAAGGGGGAGGGGAAATGTGACGGGGGCTTTTGGAGAAGAAGCCAGGAAGGGGGTTAACATTTGAAATGTAAACAAATAAAATAACCAATAAAAGATTTAAAAAAATCATTTTACTATCTCCACTACTGCCAACTCCTTAGTAGAGATTAAGTTGTTTTTCTTAGTGTACTTCTGGTTTGCATTTTCCCAGTGACTAACATTGATAAGACTCTTTCTCTGTGCTTATTAGCCACTTGAATATCTCTTTGGGAAATATCATTTAAGTCTGCCGTTCAATTTTAATTGGGTTAGTGTTCTTTTCACTGTGGAGTGATAAGAATTGTATTTTATTCTGGATAATAGCCTTTAATAGATAAGTGACTTAAAATATTTATATAATCATGTGGCTTGTCTTTCCACTCTATTGACAGTATATTTCAGTCTATAAGATTCTACTTAAAGGCAAGTCCAATTTGTCTACATTCTGGTCATTGACATTTAAGAGAACAAAACTGTGCATAGTTAAATCCAGTGTCTTGAAGACTTACTCCAATATATTCTTCTGAAAATTGAATATTTTGTCTCTCTTGCATTTAAGTCATCAACTCATTTGGAGTTAATTTTAGTATGTCATGTGAGCTAAGAACATAAGATCATTCTTTGAAAGTGATTCCTCCATTCATTACAGTAACCCAGTGAAAAACACTATTATTTCCCTTGTTGAATGGCCTTAGTCAAAAGTTAATTGACTAGAAGTGTATAACATTACTTCTGGCCTCTTGGGTTTTTTTCATTGCTTTTTGCACCTATGCCAATTCAGGAAGTCACTACTATGTCGCAATAGTAAGTCTTAACATTAGGAAGTGACTCCTTCACGTTTTGTTCTCTTTTAAAATTGTTTTTGCTATTTGAGATTTATTCTCATCCAGTACAGATTTTACAATCTACTCTCCATTTCAGCAAAAATATGAACTGGACTTTTGGTGGAAATTGCTTGAGGTCTATAGATCAGTTTGAAAGCCATTGGCCCTTTAGTAATATCGGGTCTTTTGATGAACATATATGCCTTTCCATTTATTTAGGGTTTCTTTATTTTTTCTTCCACGAATTACCTCATTGCTTAGCCTTTTCTGCCAAGTTTTTTGATTTGTTTATTATTTTCTCTGTCATCCTTCTACCCGGGCGGTGGCTACAAATAGATTTGTCTTAAAATGGTTTTGACAAATACCTACTACAGAGCATTCTCAGCCCTGTGCTCTTCTTAATTAGGCAAGAAAGAAACAAATCCTTTGGGTTGGTCCATCACTCAACCAGCAGGCAAGGAACACAATGAACTACAATTCTATGAGAATCTATTCTGTTCTGTGGTCACTGGTATTGGGAACCGTAGCAAGAAATGCTGCCTATTGGCTCTCAGGCTGTCTCTGAGCTAGGGAGAAGGGGATGGGCACAACTAAGGTAAAAAGCCACCCAAGCCTCTCTTACTGAAACCTGAATATTTTCATTGATTAAGCACTTGCTGTATACCCTTGATTGCTTTCTAAGATTGTAATGGTTAACTGTGACAAATCTTATCAGTTTCTTTACTATGTTGACACACCCTACTCGATTACTTTTCTTTGATCCCACTCCAAGCTTAGTTCCTTAGTGAACTAAGGAAGCAAACTTTAGTAAGCCAGCACACAAAGCTGTACTTCTTGCTCTAGTCCATGTGTATTATGGGTAGTCTGGAGGCTCTGCTGTATTTCTGCTTCTACTTCAAGACTCAGCTCAAAAGAATAGCTGCAGGTTTGAGCAATGCCCCGCGTCGAAGCTGATGGAAATGATAAATTACCTACTAAGTCTTCAATGTTCTTTCTGGAAGTGAGCACTCCAACCAGGTGAGCAGACAGAGAAGTGAGCATTTGAGGATACAAATATCTAATAAAGTTTGAGTATTTTCCTGTTAAGGTTATAGTTAAGAGTATACACATGAAATAGCTTTGAGCCTCATAGAAATACAAGTAATAAGGTAATTTGCTACGGATAGGAGATAACAACTACATAGTTGTCCAGCTAGTAAACCAAGATGAGCAGTTATTATATGCAGGTAATTCAATATAGTGTTACTTTAAAGATGAAAGGAGTTGCTGAGCAGTCCCGAAGGCTCTGCTGAAGTCAGCCATGTATTTTAAAAGCAAATAGTCATGTTGGGATATTCTCCAGTAACACTTTGCTTTTCCAGGCTAACAAAATACACCCACTATTACATTGTGACCAATAGTATAATAGGCCACTAGGATACAAGTCATGGTCATGTTTGAATCGAGGTAATCATGCTAGCTTAAGATGCATTTTCCTTCCTTCCCACTGGATCAAGTCACATCCTGATCAGTCTAACCCCAGTTATTCTACTTTGAATAAATCCAAACGCAATGAGGTGAAGCCTGGGGGTGCAGGAGTGGGGAGGGGGAGGGGAGAGGGGAGATTTGCCTGCGGCTTGGCAGGATGGTCTTCCCACAAGGCATTACTGGCAAGATATAACTTTTGGCCCCCAACAAGAATATCTAACATATTTTTACTGTAAAAAATATGTATGTGATCGTTCATACTTTTTTATCTTCAGGACTTTATGAAAAAATTGAGAAATAAAAAGGAATGGTAAAAATGATTCTTTGTAAGCTGAAGAAAAAGCATAAGATTAGAATGATCTATGCTCGAATATTGTGTTTTTGCATGGGTGGAATAAAAGGAAGTAACTAACTGGATTTTATGAGACAGTACTGAGGTAAATTTGAATATGTGGATTAGGTAGAGGAATCAAGACTGACTCGGATATAGTAAGAACTTTAGTCTTGATTAATTATCTGGGAAGAGATCTTGGAAGGAAGTTGATTATTAACAGTAGAAGGAAGACATTAACTACTTGGTGCTAAAAGTACAAAATCAAAGCTGGGAGAACACAAGCAGATTGCTGCTTCTCCTTTTCAGTGCTACCCTGATAAGACCTACATCATTAAGAAGTATACAGTGTGCCAGTTCTAGCCTGTCCTCAGGATGGCCTGCCTATCTGGAAACTCAATATCTTATTATAGGTAAGGCCAGGAATAAGATAAAAGTATCAGAATCATTAGTTATCCCCCAAAAAGGCCTTTGAAGAAGCCTGTGAATGGAGTGTTTTGTATTTCTGAATACGCTTGAGTAAAAAGAAGTTGACTTTTTAATTATCCTGTCATTTGTACTCTATTACATATGTAGGGTAATCTTATTAATCTTATTAATTAATGAAGCTACATTCAGTCCCATTGGGAGTAAGGATCACATTAATATAGGGAATATGGTTCACATAACTAAACAATCAAAGGCCACTGCCTTTATGGACATACAAAACAGCAAAATGCACATCAGTGGCTATATATCCATTCAAATAAGTAGAATACATTCAGGGCCTCAAAAAGGGGGAAATAGTGCCAGTGGTTTTATCTGAGTTACTTTTTGTATTTGTTGCATTGATCGTCAAAGGTCTGATGAAAGAACAGTTCATGGGGGTTCCAAGTTGGTCAGCATCTTGCCACATTGAAATTGTGTTATTTCACATAGAAGAAATACCATAAGCATAAAGAAAGGAGGACAAGCTGTCATTTTGTAGAGTATATCAGGTTAACTGGGGGCGGGGGGGGGAATGCTTTTAAATTGTAAGAAATAAGACAGAATTTTCTTTGTCATGTTAGATTTTTCTGAACCTTGAATGTTAGGATGGAGAGAGTTGACTTTTTATTTGCTAGTCAGTGGAAGATAAATCTAGGCTTTAAAATTCATCAGAGACATGGACAAAACTGTGTGTAAGGGAAATATCAGTCTGTCTGCCATATGGAGTAGCCTGGAAAGGGTAGAGAACAGATAAGGCAAGGTAATTAAGTTAGTCAGGGGGCATTTCAATAGTACTGTGTGAGCCACGAACAGTCTAGTGTTGTGGCAGACAGAACAACAGCAGTTTCCAGGTGTTTGTCAACAGACGGACTCACCAGGTGACTGGCTATAGGGAACCTGGAGGCATTAAATTGGATTTTGATGGTTTGATCAAGAATGAAGGAGAACTTTAAAATGTCACTAATAATAACGGAGTAATCAAAAGAATGGGGGGGGGGTCAGAAAAGGAATCTTGTGTTAAGGAACTCAAGATAGAGTGTGCAAAAATATCTGAATTCTGAATTCTTTATATCATAAATTAAGCAGATCCAAAGATTTACGATTATTGAACAGTTTCTCCGAATGGGCATCATCCGTGAATTTGAGGATGACAGACTCATTTTGGTGTTTGAAGTGACTGTGGGAATGCACTGTGTTCATCCAGCTGAGAGAAAACCTCTTGGTTTGGAATAAAACAAAACAAAACAAAAAGAGGTACCGACTACTAGACCATCCAGACTTCATTTTAATTTTTGACAAAAAGTTGTGGAACTATAACTTTTTGGCAGAAATGGTGTAATGTGGGTTATGCCCAAAATTTTATTTCTTTTGGAAAAAAAACTGATGCAAATGTGTTAAAGTATGTTTGGGTTAGAAGCAGGTGAGAAAGTATTCATTACGATTGTTTAAGGATCTAAAATTACACTTGCAGCATGACTTATGGTAAGGGTTTAAAAGTTGAAATGGCACAGGCATCGAGGTATCATAGAGGAATTTGTTACTTATTAATACAGTCGGTTACTATTGGAGAGGGTCTTGTTCAGAAAGTGAGAACATGTTCAAAGCTCTGCTTCAGCTTAGAACAATAAAATCTCAGCTTGTTTGACCCTTACTGAGGTGACCAGAATTCGAGAAGGAGCAATGGTGGAGGTGTGAATAATAAAATATGATACAGCTAAGAAAACAAAGTTTTCCTACAAACTCCCACCTATGCACATTAAACAAAAAAGGAACTGGACGCAATAACTGGAAACCGCTTCATGTTTAGGTGTCAGATACAAATGCTCAAAGGCCAAGAATCTTTGGAAAGTAAATTTTTTTTTCCCTAAAAGGTACACATTCTTTATCTTTTGTTTGTTTGTTTGTTTTGTTTTGTTTTAAATAGTATGAAACACAAGACTGGGGAAAAATGTTTTTGTTTGTGTTCACATTTAGAACAGTGATTTGTTGGAATCTGTGGGTGAATGTGTGGATATAAAGTCAGCTTAGAAAGTTCCATGCTTCTACATTTAATCTCCTAGAAGGACTTGTCTACACCTACTCTATATGCCGATAGCGCACATATACCTGGAGGTGCAATAAGTCTATCTGGATAGAGGATACAGTGCTAGGGATGGACTTATAAGCTCTACTAATGTGTTCATACTAAGCTAACAGGGTTCCTATGTCTTCCTTTGATGTGCGTATGGCAGGCAGGCAGATTCTTAGAGGTTCTCCCAAAGATCCCTCTTCCTAGCATTTGTGACTGTAAAATTTCTCTTTGAGAATGATCTAGCTACTATTAATAAATCTAGCTATTAATATAGTAAATCAGTTGTGGAAAAATGTGTGATATACTTTGATTTCAGTTGAGTTCATTCTCTAAGAGTTACCAACTGCATCATGGCAAGCTATTTTTATGGACAAGCCCAGAAGATATGGAACTTATGTCTCTACCTGACAGTCAATGCAGAGGGTCCAGGAGCTTCCAGCCACCACGTGAATGATTCTCTCTTAGTAGAACCATGAAATGACAGCAGCTACTGCCAAAACCTCAACTGTAGCCTTGAGAGAGCCTGGCTTCCTGCCTTGAGCCACAGTCATCCAGTTCAACAACGCCTAGAGCCCTGGCACACAGTAGATACAATATAAAAAGTGTGTATTGTCTTAAAATCCTAAAGTTTAGGAGACTTTTTTTTTTAGAAGAATAAAATCAAATACATTTTCATTTTTGCTAAAAACTAGTGAATGGACTAACACTAAATTGGAAATAGATTTTTTTTTTTTTGGAAAGTCACATGTGCTTCTGAGGTACCACATGGCTCATCTCCAGAAAAGCCAGACTTCTAAGCACTGTCTTAACAAAGAACATACTTAGTGATATAGGCCTCTATTTGATGCGATGTTCACTTGGGAGCATTTCAGAGTCAGTGGGAATACTCCACATGCCACCTGTGCCTATTTCCTTCCTTTCCTTTCCCTTTCTTTCTTTCTTTCTTT
>NC_034601.1:51627386-51632974 GCF_900095145.1 Mus pahari | reverse complement strand
CTTTCTTTCTTTCTTTCTTTCTTTCTTTCTTTCTCTTTCCTTCCTTCCTTCCTTCCTTCCTTCCTTCCTTCCTTCCTTCCTTCCTTCCTTCTTTCCTTCCTCCCTCCCTCCCTCCCTCCCTCTCTTGCTCTTTCTCTTTCTCTTTCATTTACTTTAAAAAATTTTTATTTTATTTTTAATTTATCTTTTACACTCCATATTCCATTCCCTGCCCCACCCCCATCCACCCTTGGACTGCTCCACATCCCACACCTCCTCCCCACCCCACCCGATCTCCACGTGGATGCCCCACCCCACACCCCACACCCCACCTGACTTTTAAACTCCCAGGGGCCTCCAGTCTCTTGAGGGTTAGGTATATCATCTCTGAATGAATACAGACCGGGCAGTCCTCTACTGTATGTGTGTTGGGGGCCTCATATTATCTGGTGTATGCTGTCTGTTTGGTGGTCCAGTGTTTGAGAGATCCCGGGGGTCCAGATTAAGACTGCTGGTCCTCCTACAGGGTCACTCTTCTTCTCAGCTTCTTTCAGCCTTCTCTAATTCAACAGCAGGGGTCAGCTGCTTCTGTCCATTGGTTGGGTGCAAATATCTGCATCTGACTCTTTCAGCTGCTTCTTCTGGGCAGCTGAAATAGAGGGCACCTATGATAGATCTCTTTTTGTGAGCACTCCATAGCCTCAGTAATAGTGTCAGGCCTTGGGACCTCCCCTTGAGCTGGATCCCATTTTGGAACTGTCGATAGACCTTTTTTTCCCCCCTCAGGCTCCTATTTCCATCCCTGTAATTCTTTCAGATGGGAACAATGATGGGTCAGAGATGTGATGGTGGGACGGTGGTGCAGGCTAGTAGTAATTGCCTAAGGAGGCAAAGGCAGGAGGATCTGGAGTTTGAGGCCAGCCTTTCTTTCACTTTTTAATTGTTGTTATTCTAGTATGTTATATTCAACTGCACCCCTTCACTTTGCTACAGTAATACCAGACTAGGTCATTAACTGGTGGCACTGAATATTCAAAGCTTTGTAAGTTCCATTTCCATACTGAGATATTTAATGTTTACACTTTGAACCGCCTTCTTAAAATATTTTCTTCAAGCTGCACATCGAATCTGTTTTGTGTGCACAGGAAGTATGTCATGATGGATCCAGAAGTCTATGGATCCCATGTGTGAAGTCAACTGAACTGTAGGCGTTTATGCAGTCGACAAATGATGCGATAAAATACATTCATTCCAGGTTGAACAGTGACCATGTCTCTATTACTGGAGCGGACAATGAATACACAATTAGAAATTGCACTGATTTATTTTGGGTTTTGTAATTTATCACTCATAGAATTTCAAATTAAAGATTATCTAACTAATTATTTTTTAATTTATTTATTATTATTTTCTTTATTTACATTTCAAATGCTATCCTAAAAGTTTCCTATACCCCACCCCCACCCCTGCTCCCCTACCCACCCACTCCCACTACTTGGCCCTGGCCTTCCCCTGTGCTGGGTCATATAAAGTTTACAAGTCCAAGGGGCCTCTCTTCCCAATGATAGCCGATTAGGCCATCTTCTGCTACATATACAGCTAGAGACTCGAGCTCAGGGCGTGCTGGTTACTTCATATTGTTGTTCCACCTACAGGGTTGCAGCCCCCTTCAGGTCCTTGGGTACTTTCTTTAGCTCCTCCATTGGGGGCCCTGTGTTCCATCCAATAGCTGACTGTGAGCATCCACTTCTGTGTTTGCCAGGCACTGGCATAGCCTCACNCGAGGCAGCTATATCAGGGTCCCACTAATTATTTTTTAACATCTTTCTCAATTTAAGAAGAACTATCTTGGCATTTTACAAGTTTTAGTGGACTGGAACTATAAAAAGTCAGAGTAGCCATGGCTCCTTTGTCTGGTAAGCAGAGCAGTCCTCCGAGCATGATCAGTGTGGTGCATTTCCTTTAATCCACTTTAGCGCAGAGTTTGGTGTGAGGAAGAAAGATAGAGGAGTGTTTTCTAAACTTGTACATGCTTCTAATAGTCATGGTAATCATTTAAGTTTAGTTTAACTATGAACATTTTGTTGTTGGTTCTCTCGAGCAAAACTTTCTGAAGTTCTTTGCTGATCCTTGCTGTGTCTGGGCTCTTTCTTTCTGGCCACATTACAGTTTTAGATGACCATCCTCTCTGCCTTCCCTCTTCCACTCACCATCATCCTCCTTCAAACTCTAAACTCTCAAAGCAAAAAGAGTACCTTCCTTGCTTCTTGCCCAACTCGTAGCTTGATCCCAGTGCCTGAAACAGTGAGCACTCTCAACACTTCGCTTAAACAAATGAACCAGGAAGACATGTCATCCTTCCTTTTGTGTATCAGGGTATTCAGAAAGACAGATTTTATGTGTAGTGATTTAATCTAGCTACTAGGTCATCCATTCAATGGTAGAAATATGGAGTAACAAATATGTTCAAAACAGTTATAGGAAATGTAACAGCTACAGAAAATCAGAGGATGAATGCCCAGTTCATAAAAACCTTACCATGTAGCTAGCAACTCTATACCTAATTGAAAACAGGGTTCCTGTCAGGCATTGCTATGACCAAACAAACAAACACTTCTGCTGCCCATTAGTGAGAGAGCCCTCCGCTACCTTCTTAACCAAAGCCTTGCAATGAATTTTCCATTTGCACGCCTTTCATTTTCCTTTGGTCTAAGGTTCCAGCAAACACACAAAACCTCTTTGGAGCACAGAATAAATAAGTAAATGAAATTTATGTAGAAATTTATTTAATTCTAAGTGATGAGAGACCAAAAAAAGCCTTTCACCTAACTCAAACCACATAAAGGACTTTCAAAGCCAGCTGAGCACTCCGTTCCTTCTACACCTCCCACCAGCCAGACAAGGAAGTGCCTCTTCCCTGGTTCCCTGGGTGAAATCTCTCCTGTTGGACCACTCTTCCGTGTCTTGGGAATCTCATTTCCTAAGGTCCTGCCAGTGACTCTGTTTAAAAAAAAAATTAATTCTTGTAAGATTCTGGCCAGGTAAAGTTTGGTCTGGCAGCCAGACACGGGTGATCCTGGGTAGTCCTGCACCACCTTGGAGTCAAAACATGTTTGGCCCTCTGGTGATTGGCCTGGGTAGGTAAGACGGCTAGATGAAGCTTCACTGCATAAGCTATAATTCTAGAAACACATTTGCCTTTTTTTTTTTTTCCATCTAAAAGGGAATTTGGCTTTATGGAGACCGGGAGCAGTTGTCAACCCTTCCGCAGTGTTTGCATGACCTGTGCCAGAGTTATTTATATTCAGTATGGGGCTTACCAGCTCCCCACCTATATCCAAGCCCCATCTAAAATGAAGTCAATTCACACACACACACACACACACACACACACACACACACACACACACACACACACACAAATGTGTTAGCCCTCTTTCCCTGAACAGTCAGTGTTTTATAAGGCTTCCCAGAGTCCTTCTGGCTTTTCTATTAGAATAGATAAGACTAAGGCTGGCTCTTTTCTTCAAGAAAAAGGAAAGGTTATAAATGAAAATCATAAAGTTTTTTGCAAGTCTTTAAGACATATCACCTCATAGCATGTCTTTCCAAACCCTAGTTCTAAGCAATGTACTTCTACCAGGTCCTGGGCTTCAACCTTCTCTTCATCTATACAATGAAAATTTAAAGGGAGGAGAAAGGGCAACCAAGATAAGGAACGGAGAGGATGCAACAGTTGACTGAACAGATGCTAACTTTTTTTTTATCTTATATGTGCCGGAAGGGAGAATTTCATGTCAAATTTGGGTCTGCGAGGCACATTTGCAGCAATGCCACATTTGCAGATAGTGTATTCCACATGCCAAGGCAGTCAGCAAGGATACAGGAAGGACGGTTCAGGCTCCTGGGAAATATCAGAGGGCAATAGTCTTGGTTTCTCACAAATGTGTGCCCACTCTATGGTTAAAAAAAAAAACCCTTCCAGATCCAGCCCAGTTGCATCTAGAATCACTGTGGTAATGAACAGATCTAAGTAGTTTTTAGCCATTTCTTGACTAGAGTGACATGCTAGGCCATCTTCAACAAGGCTTGCATCTTCACAAGACATTCATCACTCCAGTGATCTTGGTACCAGGCTCTTCTCACCGTCTCTATTTAGTTTTGGTCTCAGCTTCTGGGAAGCCCACTGAAGTGCCCTGTTGAAAAGCCCCATGAGGAAGAATATCTTGTACTGTGGCTCAAGGAGAAATTATTTCTACTGCTGCTGCTGCTGCTGCTGCTGCTAACACCATCAGTTTTGTCCAAACTTTAAATGAATATGATTTATCCTCACAGCTAAGGTTGGTATTCTCATCTGTTTTAACACATTGGAAAAGTGAGGCCCTGAGGAATTAAAAAGTAACTTGCCAGAACTATTAACTGACTAGCAAGAGAGTGAACCAAAGTTTGAATCCTGCCCTTTCCATGCAGAAAATGGATGTTAATTATTTTTGTTAAGTCATAAATGATTTGCTATGTGAATTATTAAGCACCAATAAGGTTTGGATAATTAAAAGTCCATTTAGAATTTTGAAATTAATCTTTTAAATAAATGAAAAAAGATTAAAAAAATAAATATTTTATATGATGCTTATAATTCAGCTTATTAAAATATTTTTTCTTGCAGTGCTGGGGAATGAACATTAACTTATAGCCATTAGGCAGGCAGCCTTCTCCTGAGCTATGTTTCAGCCTCCAGCTAATTTTTTTCAGTGTTAGAGGTATCAAATTATATTTTAACATTAGGTTTAAGCAACAAACAAACAAAAATTACTCTTGATCTCATTCATAAAGTTTTCTTTTTTTCTTAAGTTTTCTTTATTTGTTATTTTGTCTCCTAGTGAAGGGATCTAGGAAATAAAAAATAATAATATGTAAAATAAATTCAATGAAAACAATGGGAAAAACAAGGAAGATAGAAAATGGAAAATACCAAGGCAGTTTCTGGTATTCTTTTAATAGAATACTCTTATTAATTCATTAAGAATTTATTTTGTACATTCATGAGATTTATATTTTTATCATATTTTAATTCCTACTTCTTTCTCTAAGTCCTCCTCGGTCTATATCTTACTCCTCACTCCTTCCTAACTTTGGGCCCATTGTTTGTTTTTTTTATTGTCCACCAAGTCCACCCTTTCGTGCCACACACAGTTATGGGGCCACCCACTGGATAGTGGTCAGTGTATCAGAGGCCACACCCATAGTTAGCAACTCTTGTCCAACATTATCAACTGTCACTAACTCTAACTAGCTGTGAGTGCCCGTAGGCCCTTCCCTCCAGGAATGGTGACTGGGTTGAGCTTATGCAAGTCTCCAGGTAACCAGAGCAGCTATGACTACATGAAAATAACAGTCCTGTATCATCTAGAAGACTATGTTGTCCCGATCCTCTTAGAGCCCTGGTTTGTACTATCTTTTCTCTCCCCATCCTTGATCATCCTAAGTCTTGAGTTGAGGAAGGGTATCTTGTGGGGAGCCGCCCTCACATTCGCCATTACAAGATAGCGCTGATGTCCTGTGCTCTAACAAACAAACAAGGCAGCTGCGCATGTGCTGGGTAGATTTCC